>NC_142016.1:26738295-26866041 GCF_049901735.1 Notechis scutatus | reverse complement strand
CCCATGTTGCTGGGCTGCCAAGCAGGGAGATCTCTGGGGGTGGGGGTCTTGCTGGACAGGAGCGTGTGGTCAGTGTCCTGCTGATCTCACGGGGATGGAGGGGGTAGCCCCCCCCCCCAGAGGGGCAGGAGATTAACACTTAGAGCAGTATTTTTGCAATTTTGGCAACTGTAAGAGGCCTGGACTTCAACTCCCAGAATCCCCCCAGCCAGCTTGGAATTGTTGGGATACTGGACTTGGTTTGACACGATTTGACCAACGGTCGACACAATCCACACGACAGGCTACCCTTCCTAGCATCCCCTAATGTTCTCCGGATGACGCATTAACAAGAGCTCATTGGCACTGGTGCAAATCCTCTGAGCCAAGCTCAGCACGTCTGAACTGAATTGAAAAGCGACTCTCTAGATCAGGGATCCCCAAACGTGGCCACTTTAAGACATGTGGCCTTCGACTCCCAGAATTCCCCAGCCAGCTCTGCTTGAGCAAGGGGTTGGACTAGAAGACCTCCAAGGTCCCTTCTAACCCCAGGGCTCTATGGTCAGCTAGCTTTGCTGGCTGGAGAATTCTGGGAGTTGAAGTCCACAAGTCTTAAAGTTGCCAACTTTGGGGATCCCTGTTCTAGATCTTCCCAAATTCTTCTCTCTTTCATGAAACGGGCGCTTCTCAACTCTAAGAGGCCTGGACTTCAACTATTCAGGCGGCCTGGGTTTTTTTAATATTATAATGCAGTCCTCGACTTACGACAGCTCGTTTAGTGACCGTTCAAAGTGACAATGAAAATAGTGACGTGACCGTTCTTCACCTTTACACCCGTTGCAGCATTCCCCCGTGGTCCCATGGCCCAAATTCAGACGCTTGGCAACTGACTCACACTTACGACGGTTGCAGGTCATGGGATCCCCCTTTGCGACCTTCTGGCACAGCCAAGTCAACCGGGAAGCCGGATTCACTGAACAACTGGATCACTAATTTAACAGAGTACAGTGATCCACTTAACAACCGTGGCCAGAAAGGCCGTTAAAATTCAGGCAAACTTCACTCAACTGTCTCATTTAGCAACGGAAATGTTGGGCTCAATTGTGGTTGTAATTGTGACTGCCTGGCATGAGTTTGCAAGTTACCGGTTCAAATTTCCATACAGCCTTTTTTCAGTCTTTGGCAAGTTGGAACCAACTATCATATATATATATCTTATATCAGAACCCAGATTCCTCCTGGAGAACTCGAAGCGCCAATCAAAGGCTCCCCTAGCTACTCAAAGCATCAATCAAAGAGCCCCCTCCCTCCCCCTCCTCCTTAAGGCAACCCTTCCCTTCTCCTCATCCGCTGTTTGTTCTGGCCTCTCTCTTTCCTTGCAGGGGGCGGAGAGCAGATTAATGCTGGGAAAGAGGCAGAAATCCAATTTTAAGAAGGATTTAAAGAAGAAACCCCTTCATCTGGTCTTCCTCCATACAAGATGCCAGAGGTGGAACCACACGGGAGAGGAGGCTGAAGAGGAGCAAAGGGAGAGTTCACAGAGCAACCAAAGGGCTTCCTAGCTATAAACAGAATAACAGAGTTGGAAGGGGCCTTGGAGGTCTTCTAGTCCAGCCCCTGCTCGGGCACGAGACTCCAATATACACCATTTCAGACAAGTGGCTCTCTAGTCTCTTCTTAAAAACCTCCCGTGTTGGAGCATTCCCAACTTCTGGTGGCAGGCTGTTCCACTGGTTAATTGTCCCCACTGCCATGAAGTTTCTCCTTAGTTCCAGGTTGCTCCTCTCCTTGTTGAGTTTCCACCCATGGCTTCTTTTCCTGCCCTCGGGGGCTTTGACCCTCTCCACCTATCTTCAGGACACCCCTGTGAGGTAGGCTGGTATCGTCCATCTCGGAGAGCGGGAAGGAAGGCTGGAACTCAGCACTACTCGAGGTCCAGAATCCCCCTTACAAAACCTGATTTTAGCAAAAGGTTGTTGTGATCTTTCCCTTGGACAAATATAGTCACCTCGTAGCAGGATGAGCGGCAAATAAGTGTGATAAATAATCATAAATAAGCGCACACAAACCCTACAAATTAGCATTTGCACAGAGCATAAACCAAGGGCAGCTGAAGAGATGTGCAAAATTACAGCACCCGAAAGGAAAAGGAAAGGGTGGGAACTAGGAAGATTTTATTCCTCACTGGGGAAGTAAAACTCATGGATAAATAGCCCCCCCCCTCCCTGGTCTCACTGATGACAATACTAACAAAAGCAATTTTTGTGTATTCTAGCTAGATGATGAATGTATGTTTATCTCTGTTCTTTAAAACACAGATAACTAGCTACCTGGCATTTACAAATATATTTATTTATACGCTTATTAACATACTTCATCCGTGCCCCTTCCTCACTCAACCTAGAAAAGACTCTCGAAATCTACCTCAAATGCAGTAAACCGAGCTGGGAATAAAACAGGAATGCCAAATATCAAAAGCACCCTTGGTTTCTTTGCCAACATACCTGTTTAAAAACCCCTAAGGAGAAAATCAAATGGAATTCTTTAGGAAGCAATTGATAAGAGCAGAGGCAATGGAAATACGCTTTCCATCCAAGGCCCCCCCCCCCCCACTCAGCTTCTTCCTTTCATGACTTTCCTGCTTAAATAAAACAGATGTTTGCCAACCTGGGGCCCTCCGGATATTTGGGGAGGGGGAGGGGCTGCAGCTGGCAAGGTTCCCATCCTGGAAAGGTTGCCCTAGACTCCCAAACACATCTGGAAACTGCCAGGCAAAGGAACCCTACAGATCAGGGGCAACCCACATCTGGGCCAGGAGAGAAAGATCGGTGGTCCAACCTTGGCAACTCTAAGGTCTGTGGACTTCAACTCCCACAATTCCCCAGCCAACATGGCTCCTCCTCCTCCCCCCCCCCCCCCTTCTCCTTTGCAAACCCTCCTCCTTTCTAGCACTGATGAGGTTCCCTAGTTGGGTTACGAGACGTCTGCAAGAAAACCACCCAGCTCAGAGTGCGCCAAGGAGCCCACAGTTCAACCCAGAGCTGCAAATCTTCCTTTCGGTTGACCACTTTGGAAACAAGGGCGTTATGCCAAGGAGAACCCGTGACCTACGTCACGTGAATTTCCCTCCTTTTCTTCTCCGTTCACGTAAGGTGATAATGCGGGATTCAGAAATACAGATTTCCCCCCTCCAGAAGTTCGAGTGGCCCAGGTCTCCCCCCACCCCCCACGTCGATGGCACCATCCAGGTGACCCGAAGGGCCTAGAGAAGCCGCCAAGCAGCCGCAAGGACTCTGAGAGAGAGAGAGAGAGAGAGAGAGAGAGAGAGTGCTAGATGACCAGGCGACTGCAAGGAATATAAACCCTTCCATCCTCCACCACCGTTCAGTCAGAACTGAAGAAGCTTCTCGGATGAGGAGTGAAACATCCTCAAGGAGACACAAAGAAAATCTGGTTTTGAAAAAACACCTTTGTGTCTTCTCCGCCCCCCCACCCCAAGGTTTTCTCAGCTTCCTCCTCCTCCGGCTCCTGGGGCTACCGAGCAAGCCGGACCCTCCTTGCCCCCCCCTCCTGGGGGGCCTTGCAGAGCTCAAGGGGGCTCCGAGGAGAGCGAGGCTGGCTCTTTGCTCCGGGTTGGTCTCCAGCCCTGATTTATGTCTGCAGCTGCTGCTGATCCAAGGGCTCCGTTTGCTCTGAGCAGCCTCTGCTAGGCACGGGCGTTTGCCCTGGGGGGCTGGAGCTCTGTGTGTGTGGGTGGGTGGGTCGGCACAGGTGGGGAAGAAAATGGAGGCCACCCCCACCCCATCTCAGCTTCTGCAGGCCCCCCCCAACCACACGCAGCTGGGGCTTCCCAGGGCTCACCCTCCCAGCAGGACCCCGGAAGGAGGATTTGCAACAGCAACTCCAGGGCCCCAAAGTTCCTCCTGGGAAGGGAGGCCAGTTGGCAGCGTTGGCAGCCTCTTGGTCGTTAACTTGCACGCCTTGCACAACTGCAGCTCCCGTGTCTGGAAGCCTCCCTGTGCAAGCCCCCCAAAAGCCAGGGAAGGGTCTGGAAGGCAGGCAGCCCCGGAAGGGAGGGAAGATCCAAGGACAGCAGCTGCGGAACCAGCCTTGGGAGGGGGAGGAGGGGTCCAAGAAGACCTCCCCCTTTCCCTGGGCTGCCTCCCAGCTGCTCAGTCACAGGGTGGGGGAGAGCAGGGAGAGTCAGACCCACCTTTCTCTGCCTTCCTTGAAGCCAGGAGCCTCCAGCCGGGAAGGGGGGGAGCAGAGCCCTCCTGCAAGGCAAAGGCCGGGGTGGGGGAGGGGTGTTCGTTGGCCCTCCTCCGCTTCATATTTACGGCACTGCCTCGCAAGGCCTCCATCAGGTGAGGGGCTGCCAAGCTGTGCCAGGTTGACTGCTCTCCGCTCAGGAACAGGCCTTGGTCGCCTGCCAATGGCAGGATGGACGGTCAGTCCAGGATGGCATGCAGGGTGGGGGGGAGCTGCTCTTCAAACACTCTGCCCAGGGAGGCAGGGAGGAGGGGAGGGAGAGAGGCAGGCAGGAAGGAAGGAGATAGAAAAGGAAGGAAGGAAGGAAGGGAAAGGAAGGAAGGAAAAGGAAGGAAGGGAAGGAAGGAAGGGAAAGGAAGGAAGGAAGGAAAGAAAGTTAGGAAGGAAGGAAGGAAGGAAGGAAGGAAGGAAGGAAGGAAGGAAGGAAGGAAGGAAGGAAGGAAGGAAGGAAGGGAAAGGGAAGGAAGGAAGGAAGGAAGGAAGGAAGGAAGGAAGGAAGGAAGGAAGGGAAGGAAGGGAAGGGAGGGAAGGAAGGGAAAGGAAGGAAGGAAGGAAAGGAAGGAAGGGAGGGAGGGAGGGAGGGGGAGGGAAGGGAGGGAGGAAGGAAGGGAAGGGAGGAAGGAAAGGAAAGGAAAGGAAAGGAAAGGAAGGAAGGAAGGAAGGGAGGAAGGAAGGAAGGAAGGAAGGAAGGAAGGAAGGAAGGGAGGAAGGGAAGGGAAGGGAAGGAAGGAAGGAAGGAAGGAAGGAAGGAAGGAAGGAAGGAAGGAAGGGAAAGGAAGGAAGGAAGGAAGGAAGGAAGGAAGGAAGGAAGGAAGGAGGGAGGAAGGGAGGAAGGAAGGAAGGAAGGGTTTTCCTGCTCAGGAGGTCAGGTTGGCTGGCCCGTGGCTCCGTCATGCCCAGGGGATATCAAATCCCATTTAACGGCAGAAAATGTGGCCTCTGCCTGGGAACGCAAGAGGTTTTTCCTTTTGAAAAGAAAGCGAGTGGATCCTCTTCGGAGTAAGAGGTGGGAGGCCCTCAAAGCCCAGAGAATTACAGTGGGGTCCAACCCCAAGTTTAAGGTGAAAGGACGAGAGAGACCCGCACCTGGAAGCCCCCCTCTGCAGATGGGGGGGGGGCAGAGTGGCCAGAAAGGGCAGCAGTTCTGAGCCCACTCCCACTCCTGCCCACTCTGGCGCTCCACACCCCGCAGATCCTTGGCACGCTTCCCAGCCCCACCGCTCTGGCCTGGCAGGACCCGCCCTCCCCCCATCCAGGGGACCAGGGTGTGGCCATTCCATCGAAGTCCCACCTCTCGCCCATCCAGGAAGACCTTTGACCACCCACTCCCCATGGTGACCAGGTTGACTTTGGGGGTCACACTTATTTCCAGCAACAAATGGCTCCAGTTAATGACCATGGCAAAAAAGCTTGGGAAATTGGGCTTGGTCACAATAACGACCGGCATGATGGCCAGGTTATAAGTCAAGGACTGTCTGTAACTGCTGTTTAGGCAATTTGGCCACTTTAAGACGTGTGGACTTCAACTCCCAGAATTCCCCAGCCAGCCGTGTCTGTTTCTTTTTCTCCTCTCCCCCAAAGAGAAGAGATTGCAGAGGAAGGGATTGCAAGAGAGTAAGCTCTCCTGGTGCTGGAGAATTCTGGGAGTTGAAGTCCACACGTCTTAAAGTTGCCCAAGTTTGGGGACCCCCTGCAATAAGCCACCATGTCCCTTACAGGCTCAGCAGCTACACAGGGAAGTCCTCGACATGACCACAATCGAGAGCCAAATTTCTCAAAATATGGGCTGGTTGCCAGGTGTCCAGACTCTGGAGACGCTCAAAGTTTGTAAGTGTGAAAAACGATCAAAAGTCACTTTTTCACAGTTTCATTGCAACTTGGAACTGTCACCAAATGAACGGTTGTTAAGTCAAGGACTGCCTTGTATTTTGTTAGCTCAGGTGAAGGTCTGGCGGGCTCTGCAAACCCAAATCCAAGCTTTGGGGGTTGCCAGAATCTGGGGTCCATGAAGAGCCTCCTGCCTTTGGTTAAACAGCAGAAGGCAGGTACCCCGGAACTGCATCCAGCCCCTGGCAGCTTTGTGGCAATTCTGGGGAAGTGTGTGTGTGGGTGTGTGTGTAAACCCCCAACCCAGGGATTTTTCTGCAGATCAGAGGACCAAAAGTAGATTGTTCTCCCTGTCAGAAAGTTTCTCCTTGTTTCCAGGTTGAATCTCTCCTTGTTCACTTTCCATCCATTATTCCTTGTTCGGGTGCTTTAGATAATAACTTGACCCCCCTCCTCCTCTCTGGGGCAGCCCCTCCCTCAAATACTAGAAGACCGCTATCATGTCTCCCCTGGTCCTTCTCTTCCCTAGACTAGCCAGGCGCCGTTGCTGCAACCATCCATTGTATGTTTTAGCCTCCAGCCCCCTCATCCTCCTGGTTGCTCTTCTCTGTGCTTTTTCTAGAGTCTCAACCTCTTTTTTTATAGTGTGGTGACCAAAACTGGATGCAGGACTCTAGGTGTGGCCTTACTAAGGCTTTGGAGAGTCGTATTAGTCCCTCCCTTGATCTCGATTGTATCCCTCTGTGAATGCAATTTAGGATTGCATTGACTTTGGCTGCTGCTGCGCACGGCTGGCTCCTATTTAGCTGGTTGTCCACCAAGATCCCCCTCCCAGTTCCTGCTATTGAGCCTGGTTTCACCCAGCCTATATGTGTCCTTTGGGTTTTTCTTGCCTAAGTGCAGGACTTTCCTTTTCTCTACCTTGAATTTCATTGGCGGCTTCAGAGCCCGAGTTGTGCGGCTGGCGAACGTTGAGGTTTCGATCTCATGCCTCCGAGGGGCGATGCCCCAAACCAGCCCCAAAGATCAAATATGGAGAAACATTTCAATCAACCTACGATGTGCAAAGCGGTTCCGTTTGACCCCTTGGCTCTCTAGGTCTCCAACGGGGACGCTGCTCTCTTCTCTCCCCAGAGGAAGCGCCCGTCCAACGGAGCCTTCACTGCCTTGTGCCCAACGTGGGCCTTGCCCCCCTCCCCCCCATTCTTCCCCCAAAGCATCTCCTGGCCAGGCTGACAAGAGGTTGCAGGAGAAAACTCCCGCAGGGCTCTAATCCTGGACACACCTGGCTGCTGCTGCTCCCAGGCGCTCGACAGGGGAGGGAATTGGGGGCTCAGGTGGAAGAGAAGACAGGGCCGCCTGTCCAAACACTGGCAGAGAATTCCCTACGAAACTGTCTGTAGCGGCTCCAGAGGGGAGGGGGTGGGGGGAGAGAATAACCACGGAGAGGAGAGAATGGACGAAGGAGCCTTCCTGCAGCTACCTGCCTGCCCCAATTCTGCCACAAAGCAGCTGCTTCTTGACCAGCAGATGCCGGACGAGCAGGGTTGTAGCTCCCTCTCCCCAGGCCTCCCCCCTCTCTCCCTGCCCCCCCTCTCTTTGAGGCAGCCTCTCCTGAGCAAGCAGATTGAGGACCAAGGCATTTGCTGCAGGGATCGCTTTTTCGGGCAGGCGGACGACGGCAGCACTCCCTAGCGGGCATAGAAGCTGCTCAGGGCCCTCCTCTCCTCCCCAGGGCTGAGATATTCGCCCCCTGGGCCCATATGGAGGTTGGAGGAGGAGGCCAAGAGCCCACCAGACCCCTGTGAGGTCACCCGCAGGAGCAACATCCCTACTTGGCTCATGGAACATCCGCAAGGAAATCACCCACTCAGAGAGCACCAAGGACCCCACAGTCCTCTTCCTCCTCTCCACTAACCCCACTCCCTTCTAGCACTGATGAGGTTCCCTAGTTGAGTCACGAGACGTCTGCAAGAAAACCACCCCGCTCCGAGAGTGCCAAGGACTCCATGGACCATTGGGAGCTGCCTCCTTTTTATCAGAGTCCAGGGAGAAACGCAACAGGCATCCTGGCCATCGGCTTCTGAGCAAACTGACCGAGGCAACTGCGTTAAATGCAAGTTGTTAAGTCCTCAACTTATCGTCACAACTGTGCCCAAAATGTCCACTGCTAGGTAGCAGAAGGTCGTGGTTAAGTGACTTTTGCCCTATTTTACAAGCTGTTTTGCCACCGTTGTTAAGAGAATCACTACAGCTGTGAAATGATTCATACGGTCGTTAAGTGAATCTAGCTTCCCCGTTGGCGTCTTGGAAGCTGGCTGGGAAGGTCTCAACTGGGGAGGATAGGACTCAGGGTCAGGGCAACCGCCCTAAGTACATGCCAGTTGCCAAGCCTCCAAATTGTGGCCACATGGCCCTGGGGGTGCTGTGAAAAACGGTCGTGAGCCTCTCTTCTCTGGACAGTCAGCACACAAATGGTTGTAAGTTGAGGACTGACTGTATTTCTGTTCCTGACCTGATGCTGACGGGTGGCTCTCCCCACACCTGGCACAAGGATGGCACCTGCAAGTGGGCACAACAGCCCTTGTCTGGCCTGATCAGCCCCACCACGGCATCCCTCCAGCATGCAACACAAGCGGCTGAGTGTGGAGAAGCAGGAGGGCGAAGGAAAGCAGGTGTGCCTCCCTCTGCCCAGCACAGGGCCCTGGAATCAAGGGGTCCCAGGGGTCAAGGCGGCCCTTGGTCTTACTACCTGGCCTGGCAGGGTGGCAAGACAAGGCCTTGGTAGTGCCCTGTCTATGGAACTCTCTGCCACAGGAAATCAGGCTGATGGTCTTTTGCTGCCAGAAAGGAAATTCCTTCTTTCCTCCTTTCCCCCTCCCTTCCATTTTCCTATTTTCCTTCTTCCTTTCTCCCCTTTCTTTCTCCCTTCCTCCTCCCTCCCTCCATTCCCTTCCCCTTTCATTCCTCCCTTCCCCTTCCTTTTTCATCCCTTCCCTTTTCCTTCCTCCTCCCTTCCCTCTCTTTCCACCTTCCTCCTCCATCCCTTCCTCCCTTCCCTCCCTCCTCCCTCTTCTCCGCTGCCCATTTTCCCTGGAGCCGTTTGGGAACACCCTTATTCCTTGGATGTAATATAGCTGCTTTCTTTTATTACATCCATGTTTGCAAAAGAGGCAACTGTCGTTTTTATCTCAGGGGTATGAAAACACTTTCTTTCAAATTATCCTACGAGGTTTCTAGTGGCTTTCATTGTCACTCACCACCCTGAAGAGCATACCAGCAAAAGGAGAAGGAAATAGAAAGGAAAAGTATTTTATGTTAAATGCATATTGCAATTTGTTTGGGTCTGGACTTATGCCGGCTATTGTGGGTTGTCAATAGGTGATGGTTTAAAATCCTGGCTTAGGGTTACACCTGAATATAGCTACAGTAGGGTTGGGCCTCTCCAAATGAGTGGGATTTTATTGTTCCCCACAAATCTTCCAGGTGAAAAATTGGTCTGGAGTGGAATTTTTTTTTTTAACCTGGTCAAGTTTAAGAGAGCCGTCTGGGGAATTCTGGGAGTTGAAGTCCACCCATCTTAAAGTTGCTGAGGTTGAAACCTCTGGTCTGGAGAGCTACAAATTAGAAGAGCAAACCATAGGCGGCTAGTGGGATTTACTTGTGAGTAAACAACTCCCAGAGTGTCCCTGTGTGGAAAAAGATTGCAACCAGGTCCATGGGAGATAAGCCACCTTTATTCCTGTGGGAGGATAAATTTTAATCGGAAAGGCTCAATGCTGCATCAGGGGGCTTGGCCAGGTAAACGGATAGGTAGCAGCAGCCCCTCCGGCAGGGACAACCCAGGAGGAATGGTGGTTGAGCCTCAGCTTAGAGGAGGGGGAGGGGGAATGCTGCCGCTGGAGGAGCCGGGGTCTGCACAGAGAACACCGGGGTGGTTGGCCCTCCATTTAACGACTGGGCGATGGGGCCTGGACCCACCGAGAGGGGGCTCTGGGCGTCCCTGGCCTTCCCCCCTTTCCTGTCAACGGGGCTGGGGGAGAGCCCTCCTTTCCCCTCCCCTCCCGAGGTAGCACAGCCCACAGGCATAAATCCGGACCCATCCCGGGTCTCTTCATAGCCTGCCTATGTTGTTGTGCGGCTGAGTGTGTTTCCCCCGGCTGTTTGCGAGCGTGTGTGTGTGTGTGTGTGGAGGGGGGACGGGAAAGCAAACGCGGCGCTGCAGACGTGCCTCCTTGTGTGCTGTGCCCGCCCGGCGTTTGGCAGTGCCAGTGTCAGTAGGGCGCGGGGAAGGGGCTTTCCAGAGGAGGGGTCAGGTCTTGGGGAGAGGAGCGATCCCCCTTCTCCCAAAGCCTGGACAGCCACCCGGGGGGGCAGAGAGAGAGAGAGAACGAGCGAGCGAGCGCAGGCGGGGAGGGGGAGCAGCACCAGCAGATCCCCCTGCAATTCTGCTCGGGAGCCACAGGGACGCCAGAAGCTGCAGAGGCAGATATTGGGGGCGATTGAACTGGGGGGGCAACCCCTCCTCTGCCCAGCCATTCCCCCAACGGGGCTCTCCTTGCCCAGGCAATCCGCACCAAACCCCCAGCGGCGAGGACGGGGCGCGGAGTGGGGGGGTCGTGCAACATCGGGGGGTCTGCCTCTCTCGGCTCGCTGGGGGGATCCGCCACCGGCGCCTTGCGAGGCGCTTCAGCCGTGCCGGCAGCATCGGGGTGGGGGCGGCCGAAGGGAGCCGGGCGCCGGCGCCGCTTCCCCACCTGCCCAGCCGCACGAAGCCGGGGCGCGGGGCGGCGAGTCCCCGGGCCGGAGGAGAAGCGGGAGGACGGCGCCAGTGCTCGGGCGCCCGGCCAGCCCCGCCGCGCCGCCTTTGCGCATCCCACTCCCGGCGCGGCCAGCCCGCCCCCCACCTTTGGTTGAGCCCCCCGCTCCACCCCCGCAGCGCCCCCTTCGCCCCCGGTTCCGCCCGCCCCGCAGCCCCCGCCCGCCCGCCCGCCCGCCGGAGACCCACCTGGGAGCGGCTCCTCTCAGCCGAGGGCGTCGGCGGCATCCTGCGGGGCCTGCCGAGGTCCGGGCGGGGCCCTCGCGCGGCGGCTCAGGGCTCCCCTCCGGCCCGGCCCCCGCGGGCTCCATCCGGCGGTGGGCAGACAAAGGCGAGGCCGGCAGCGGCGGCGCCCGCGAAGAGCCGCTCAGCTGGGCTCGGCCATCCCGCGGGCGCAAAGGACCCGCCGCCGCCGCCGCCGCCGCCGCCGGGCGCTCGGTCTCCGGGAAGGGCCGCTGCCCGCTCCGCCTCGCCTCCTCGCAGCCCTGCAGAACCCGGGCTGGGCTGGGCCGGGCCGGGCCGGCGGGAGGAGAGGCGGAGCGCGGCGGAAGCGCCGCCCAGGGGTGGGCTGGAGAGCCAAGCCAGGCGCAGCGGCGGCGGGGCGAGGGCGCCCGGTTGCAGAAGCGCCGCGCCCGCCTCGCCTCCGCTCCAGCCTTTTCGGCGGGCGTGGGGGGGGGCTGCGGGCGGAGGGTCCGGCCCCTTTCCTGCAGATGGCGGAGGGGCGGGGAACCGGCGGGAGGCGGCGATGGGTCGCTCACCCTGGAAAAGCTTTGGCGATGCAGCTGCTGCACTGGGCGGGGAGCGAGCGGGGAGCGGGCCGAGGGAAGCGGGGAGGGGCCTGAGGCGTGGGGGGGCAGCTGCTGAATTTCCGGAGGGCTCCCTCCGGCCCAGGTGCTGGGCGCTATCCTGCAACCAACGGAGAGGGAAGTTGGGGGATGCCAGGCCTGAAAAGAGGAGCGAGGGGAGGCTGGAGACCCTCAGCCTGGCTTCCTTCCCTCTGGCCTTGAGCAGCCCGGCCCATCCCCAGCATTTCAGCTGCACCAGGCAGGGGTCTCTTTCCCCAAATTCTTGGGGTTCCTTTGGCAGCCTACTGCTTTGGAGGGCACCTTCCCCAGACAGAGAGCCTCTGATGCCCCAGAGGACAGGGGTCCCTCTGCCTTTGGGTGGGCCAGGAGGATGCTGAGCCCCCAGGCCTGGCTCCCCTCCTTCTGGGCCCCAGAGGGCCCTCCAGAGGTGTCCCCCCGTGCCACAACCACCCACAAAACCGCCCTTTGAAACATGTTTCCAACCTGCCCTGACAAAACCCGATTCAAAGAGCGGAGCAGCCCCACTGTGGCGGAGATTTCCCTCGGTGGCCCCATCCGTCTCCCCCAGGCCAGGAGTCGTGCCTGCTTAAAGGCTGCTGCCCCAAAGGATGCCAGTCACCCAGAGGAGCCCAGGAGGGGTTGCAACATGTCTGAGGCAGAATTATTGACAGGGCCAGAAATATGGACGCAGGCTACAAAATGATGTGTCTCGGCTGACAAAGATCAATGCTTCCATTCTGGATGGGCCATAAATCCAAGAGGGACCCAGAGGGGCTTCACTGGTGGAAGTCTCTCTCGCTGACTCAACTGGGGAGGAGTGGGGGGGCGGACAGGGACTCAAAGCCACTGCTAGAGGAATTGCACCCAGGGCGGCCGGGCAGCTGCTCCGTCGGGAGGAGAGGCCTCCTGCAGGATGCACACCCTCCCCGTCCGATCTTCCCAGGGAGTTGGGGAGGGGGCAGAGGCACCCCCTGGAAAAGAAACCAGGCCTCCGTTGGGCCTCTTGACACCCTGGGCCCAAAGAGAAGAGCCAGGCAGCCCCAGGGAGAAGGCATCGTTTGGCTTGGGGACCTGACGGGGCAGTTTCCATGCTGGAGGTGGTGGATTGATTAATGTCTAATCCCACCTTCTCCCCCTGGCCCGCTCCCTCCTTTGCCATCTTGTGTAAATGATTTCATTCGCTGGGCTTATTTATCACTGAGGATTTTTCATGTTTTTATGTCGTCAGCCACCCCAGGTCATTGGATGAGAGATGGCGGCAAATAAATTTCATAATAAATAAAACTCAAAGGCATAATTGGGATGAATAATGCGATGCGATGGGGAAGCGGTTGCAGGCAATTATGTCGCAGGCTGGGCTGTTAGCTCTCCAGCTTGCATTTGGTGTTGGCCACCTCCCCAGGCAAGGGGGGGGGGAGCTCCCCCTTCAGAGCTCGGACCTTCTCCCGGCCTCTGCTCCACCTGTGACCAGCTGCCCCTCCTCTGTTTAGGTTCCTGGGAAGAGGAGACCCAAACAAGGGCCCAGGGCTGTTTCCTGTGGGCCACCGGGGGCCACTGTGCTCCGTCCTCGCCGTCTCCCAGAAGAGGCTTCTAACTAGCTGGGGTCTCAGGGTGGAGGGCAGAGCGGGCAGCTTTATACAGGGCAGCCAATGGCATCCCAACTCTGAGGATTTCCCTCCATGTGTCGATCGTTGCATAAGCCAGGAAAGAAAGCACAACGGATCACAACTTTTTGCAGTTCTTCGGTTGCATTTATTCTGAGGGCTTCATCTTTTATTCCCCTCACATCTTAGACGTGCAGCCGGTCAGTTCCTACTGCTAAGGGGGCCTTTTCCTTAACTGAGGCTCAGGGAGGTCTTCGGAGTCCAGATGATGGCCAAGATGGTACGTTCAAAGCTCTGCCAGCTTTTTAGCTGCATCATTTAAAAAAGGGGGGGGACCCATCTTGACTTTTTTCAAACTGTATTTTAACACGCCGGCTGGGAATTCTGGGCATTGAAGTCCACCGGTCATAAAGATGCCAAGGTTAGACACCCCCAGCCTAAGGGAGGTCTGGCTTGCAATCTCCTACAATGCCTTTATTTACTTTATTGATTTTATCTATCAATTTTTAACATCCAATTCTTAACTTTAATCCAATTCTTTGCCTTCAGCATTTCAAGATCCTGAGGTCCACTTAGTCATCGAATGCAAGCCAGTTTCCAGCCAGTTTCACTCCAAAAGCCTGTGAGGTTTATAATCAGAGGGTCACTGTAAACTGGGGGGGGGTCTCAAGGTAAAGACCCTCCTGAAAGCTGCCTGGGCCAGCCAGGAGAAGGAAACACAAGGGAGTGGCCAGAAAG
Source organism: Notechis scutatus (assembly GCF_049901735.1). NCBI lineage: Eukaryota > Metazoa > Chordata > Lepidosauria > Squamata > Elapidae > Notechis > Notechis scutatus. The sequence continues at coordinate 26,851,999 of NC_142016.1, read as the reverse complement.
TGGGCTGCCTAGTGCACCTTTGGATGCATCCTCCAGGAGGCATGCTTGCAACATCTGGAGATGGACCAGATGACTGAGCGTTAAAACTCTTTTCGTGGGGATAAAGAATGCCGGCATTAATAGGGGTGTCCACAGGGGGAGTCCAAAAAACCACGAGAGCAGCCACGTTCACATGGTTGCAGGTCTGCCCCTTTTCCACGCGTGTTGGGCGAAGGGAGCAGGAGGGGCAGGATGGGATCAAGGGGTCCCAGCGGCTCTCTTGACTTTTGCAGTGCTGGGTTGCAAGGGTGGGAGCTGGAGGCTGAAAGACCTGGAGAGAGAAGCAGGGGAGGGGTCGGGGGTCTCATCCATGAGGCCAGGAAGCCTCTTCCGATTGGACGAGACGAGGAAGGTAAGAGTGGAACCAGCATCTGAACAAGAGAGAGAGAGAGAGAGAGAGAGGCAGGCCGGCTGACCTTGAGCTGTCCCTGGTCCTGAAGCAACAAGGAGACGATGCTCCGAGATCGCCCTGCCCCCCCCTCCGAAAATGCCCACCCCAGGAGATGGGGCAAAGGCAGGAGGCCTCACCCAGCCCCCCCCCAGGCCAGCCCCCATGCAAGTGAGCCAGAGGTGGGCCGAGACAGCTGCTCAGAGGAGACACAGGGGAGAGTGACATCACCCAAACCTTCTGTCCCTTTGCAATGGTGGGCAGTGGGCGTCCGTGGGCGTGAGGGCCCCGGTGCTCCAGAAGAGAGGCCCTTCGTAGCGTTACAGGGCTGGGAGGGGCCTTGGAGGTCTTCTAGTCCAACCCCTCTTGCTCAAGGCAGGAGACCCCCTGCCATTCTGGTCAAAGGGCTGTCCAACCTTTTCTTGAACATCTCAAGAGATGCAGCACTCACAGCACAGACAAGCCATTCAGCTGGTTAATTGTTCTGGCTGTCAGAGAAATTCTTCCTTGGCTGCAGGTTGCTTCTACCCTTGATATGCTTCTTGTCCTGCCTTCAGGTGTTCTGGACCCCTGCTCTGGAGAATAGACTGACCCCCCCCCCTTCTTTGTGGCAGCCCCTCAAATATTGGAAGACTGCCATCATGTCACCCGCTGGTCCTTCTCTTTGTTCAACTAGACACACTCAGTTCATGCAACGGTTCTTCCTTCGTACGTACTTTAGCCTCCAGTGTCCCTCATCATCCTTATTGTTCTTGGAAAACATTCCAGGCTCTCAACATCCCTTTTGTCTTGTGGTGACCAGAATTGGATGCAGCGTTCCAAATGCGGCCTCGCCAGCACGGTGTAAAGTGGTGCTCTCCCTCCTCAGCTGCCTTTTGAAGGAGACGACTTTAGCACTGAGCACCTCCTGAGCTCCGGTGGAAATCTGATCTAAGCGGGAAGACACCGGCGAGGAGAGAGAAGCAGCCTTGCTGAATGCAAGAACAGGAGGAGACCAGGATCAAGGCAGCCTTGTTCTCTCCCTGCCCCCCCTCCCCCTCCCCGTGTCCCTGGGTCCTCTTTGGCAGAAGGGACAACCTCCATCTAAGCTGCTGCTGAACGTGGACGGGTCACAGATCTCCAGTTAGACTCACGGAATGGAGCCTCCGGGGGCAAGCACAGCCTACCTCGGAATGACAGGGGCTGGGCCAGTGAGAAGATCCTCATCTCAGCCACAGTCAGCAGCCCTTCTTCCTCTCCAATCTCCCTCCCGGCCTCTCCCGAAAGCCGCCAGCTTCTGGCGATGGACTCCCGAGAATGAACTGTTCCACAAACATTTTGTCCTGAAATCTGGCAAATCTGCTCAGCGGCCTGGAATAATGGGCCACCAATATATATCTCATAGCTGCACCTCCACGGTGGGCGAGGGCTCCAGCCGCCTGGCCAGCGCTCTCTCTCTCTCTCTCTCTCTCCCTCTCCCTCCCTCCCTCCCTCCCTCCCTCTCCTCCCTCTCTCTCCCTCTCTCTCCTTCTGCCTGTGAGCTTCCTGGGGCTCCAGTTCTCCCTACCGCAAGTCTCGCTGGGCCTTCGGACCTGACTTTCAAGGGCTGAGCAGGGGGTGTGTGAGTCTTACACAGCCCCCATAGATGTATGTTTGTTGGGGTGGTGGGCACGCTCCCCTGGGCTGGAGGGGCTCAAGCAGAGGCCGGGCATCTGTTCGCAGGGGACGGTTGAAGATTTCACAGCCAGCCCTTCGATTCTACGGTGGTTTTTGAACGTTTTGAAAAGTTTTTTATGTTTGAGGGGTGGAAGCTGCTGAGAGTTACCTTGAGGTGCGATGGAGGGGCTTATACATTTTTGTAAATAAAATGATCTGATCCCGATAAAAGCCAGAGCCCCTTCCGCTCTGTTGCTCCTTTTCCCAGCCGTTGGCACGTTGAGGGCAGCGTCTTCTCAGCCTGGTCCTGGTCTTGCAGGCCGGCCAGGCACTGGGGCAGCTGGCATCCAGCACATCTGGAAAGCTCCGAGCGGAATCCCCCCCCCCCCGTCCCATCTGGCCTCTATTTGTGCAGCAGAGTCCAACCCAGGCCAAGTGAGGAGAGGGTGGAAGAGACAATGGGCAGGGGAGGAAGCAGCTGCCTGCTGAACCTCCTTCGGGTGGCATCTTGGGTGCCCCAGTGGAAGAAGGGCGGAATAAAGAGATCGTCAATAAGGTTGGGATGGGGGAGAAATTCCCTTCTGCTTTCCTGTAGCAAGAACTCACGTGATAGTTATTTTATTTCTAAATATTTCATTTAGTTATTACATTTATAAACCTCTCGGCTCACCGTCGAGTGACTCCTGCCTGAGGAGGGGCTGGACTAGAAGACCTCCAAGGTCCCTTCCAACTCTGTTATTCTGTTACTAAGGGATCTTTTCAGTGGGCAAAGCAGGCCGTTGGGCCTGATCCAGCTCCATCCTGAGCCCAGAAAGCTGCCTGTCTCCTGCAAGCCCCCTCCCCTCCCTTTCTCTCTGCCCCCCCCCCCCCATTCTTCCTAGTATGATGGTGCGTGTCTCCCTGCCTTCATGGATGTCCGCAATGCTTGGCAAAGCTCTCTTGCACCAGCACGGCTGCTGCGGAGACTGCAGGGCTCTTCACCTGCCCTCTGGGTGCCCCTGGGGTGTCTGTGGAGCTGCCCACTGGCTGGGTTGCCAGCCCCACATGCAACACCCCCCACCCCACCCCCGGTTCCTCAGTCTGCTGCTTCTGCTGAAAAAGGGCACACAGCTCCAGCAGAGGCTCATTAAATACGGAGGATTTATGAATGATGCAACAGCGCTTGCAACACGGGCCAGTCGGAAGCAGTGTTCCCCCCCCCTTGCCCAGCCATTAGTGTCTGATTTGTGAGGCTGTGCGGCTGGCACTTCGGTTTTAAAAGCTGCTCCGGCAGCCCCTCAGGTACCCATGAAAATCGGTTTTACGGCTCAAGTGCCGGAGCTCAGCCCCACAACTCCCTCGCTGGCAGTTGTTCAAGACGAGGCTGGGCGACTGTTTGTCCGGAATGATAAGAGGGCAACAAGGGGGGTCCAACCTTGGCAACTCCCCGATTTCCTCAGCCAGCAGAGTTACGGGGTCTCCGGGCCATTGGTGCTCTCTGAGTTCCTTTGCTTTCTTGCAGACGTTTCATGACCCCAACATCATCACAGCTGCCTTGGTTTCATTCGGATTCCGCCATCTTGACTTTTCTGACCCACCCCACCCCCACCTCCCCGGTGCATAGCCCCGTCTGGCCGAGGGCCCATATTGCTGGCTCCTCCTCCACAAACAGCTCGCCAGCTGTTTCAGCTCCATAAAACATCTTGCATCTTATCCATAATATTGATTTCGCAGTAACATCGATTTAAATAGATTTCTGGTGGGGCTAGACGGGTTAAAGCTGTCTTGAGATGATTGATGGGAACATGGCCACCTTGTTCTGTAGCCCTGCAGCTGTATATCACCCCTGGGCAGGAAGGAGACCCCCACCTCTGACCCACTCTTTTCCCCAGGGGTTGAAGGAGGACCCAGAATCTGCAAGAGAGATGCCCAGCTGTGGGGAGTAGAGGTGGGAGGTGGAAAATACCCTTGCAGCCCAAAATATGAACAGAATAACAAGAGTTGGAAGGGACCTTGGAGGTCTTCTAGTCTAACCCCCTGCTCAAGAAGGAGACCCTATACTATCCCAGACAAATGGCTGTCCGATTTCTTCTTCCAGCGTTCCACTGATGGAGCACTCACAATTTCTGGTGGCCAGCTCTTCCACTGGTTAATTGTCCTCACTCAGGAAATTTCTCCTTATTTCTGGGTTGGGGGCCATGGACTAATGAAATACACCCCCCCACACTGTCCTCTTACAGACCCCTAACAACGCAGGGGAGGGAGAGCCCTGAAGCTTTGCCAGTTGGGGGGGCCTTGAGCCTCAGAGGCCCATGATAGGGCCCAGCTTGGCCAAAGGAAATTCATTAGGACTGGGGGGAAGTGAGGGTACCCCAAGTGGAGGAAGGCAGATCCCTGGACTTGATCCCTCCGTCTCATCTGGTAGTTCCCAACCTTGGCAAGTTTAAGAGGTGCGGACTTCAACTCCCAGGATTCTGGGAGTTAAAATCCACCCATCTTAAAGTTTAATCAGTTGGCCGTCCTGAAAGGAAATTAAAAAGAAGCGACCCCCTGATTTGCCTCCAACTTTTCAAACAGTTACCGTCAAACCACCCTTCTTGATCCAGCACAGTAGACAAGCAATGCTTGTATTCCTATATCAGGTTCCCACCACTCAGGAAGCCCCATCCTGGCTTGCTCCCTCTAACCCAGGAATCCACAGTCTAGCTTAACCCAAGAGCTGGTTCACCCAGGATACCCAGACAATCCCCGGGTGGGTTCCCACGTCCCACTGAGCGGTAAGCAAGCGCCTCGTAACCCAGCCGGGCGTGTGGTGCGAATCCGGCTGTTCCGTCCCATTAATTCTAACCTGCTTAAGTCTGCAAACTCCATACGACACCTTGTTACTCTCCCCATTAGCCCAGCAATTCCCAAGGTTTCCACTGTGCTAATAGGACACGCTCCCCCCTTTCTCCTCCCCCTGAGACCCGGGCGGGGATTTGATTCCTCTGCTCTTTGACGCTGTCCCTGCAATTTCTTTGATCAATCAAGTATCGATCAGCAGAAGGTTGCGCAATTAACTCCCCCAGATAAATGGCAGTTTTTCCCTGGGAGATGAAAAACTCACAGATTTATGGACCATCTTCAGGAATGAAAGCCAGGGGAAAAAGTGAAACAGGCTCTTTTATTATTATTTCTGTTTCCCCCACCTCACTGTCCAGCACAGGCCCCGTTTTACGACTTCTTTTGCCAGAGTTGTTCAGTGAATCACTGCAGTCGGTAAGTCACTCACTCGGTTGTTAAGTGAAACTGGGCTCCCCCTTGGCTTGGCTTGGCTTTTCAGAAGGTCGCAAAAGGGGATCACGGGACCCCGGACCCTTCAGCCATCATAAATAAGAGTCAGTTGCCAAGTGTCCGAACATTCACAGGTGACCCTGGGAATGCTACAACGGTCATAGGTGTGAAAAATGGCTCCTAAGTCACTTTTTCAATGCCAGTCACTAAGTGAACTGTTGTAAGTTGAAGATTGCCTGTATTAGCACAGACTAGAAACACTGACACCCACGAAGGGCATTAATTCCGAGACCAGACGTCACAAATCAAACATGCGGAAGGTGTGGCGTAGGACTTACGTGATGGAAGGGGGGCGGGAATTACAGTTACTGGGATGAGGGAAATATGTTAGCAAGAAAAGGGGGTTGTTGTTTTTAAAGAAATAAGTTGCAACAACAAAGAAAAACTCCAGCAATAGCTGTGCAGGGGTGGAGGGAAAAAGAGGCCCCGGTAGCTTCTATTCTTGACATGTTGGAAGAAACATTTCTCATGAGAAACCGTATTTTCCAAACTTGAAAGAAAGGGAAAAGAAAAAAAAAACCATTTTATACTATGTATACTATGTATGGTCCCTGCCTATTTACAGTATGAAGACCTAGCAACCGGTAATAATTATTAATCAGATTTGCTATTAACTTAAAATATTAGCTCATAAAGAAACAGTTTGCAGGCACACACGCCTTGTGCTTAATAAATATCCGACGAGTGAAAATATTTTATTAAAAAACAGCAAATTGAAAGGTAACCAAACCCTCCCACGCATAAACAGATACTCAGATTGGTCCTTTTTGCCAAACAACTTAAGAAGAAAAAAGGCAAAATGTGCTTTCCAATCAGCCTGAAAGGCCATTGGAAATCTCCTTTTTATCCAGGAAGCCTGATAAGGCCGCTCGCCTGGGCTGCCTGGGTAACGTGTGAACCTGAGATTTTAGGCCACGATTCTTGGCTTAAAAAGAAAGTCCACATCCAGTCCATTGTAGCTTATTCAGGAAACAGTGGATAAGCAAACCATGGTTTAAAAGCACGCGTAAAACATTTGCAGGTGCATGGAGGTGTGGCGTAGGACTTACATGACAATTTGCAAATAAACCTGACCTGGGTGTTAGGGTATTGTGTGAATGCAGGGTGAAGGAGAGAAAAACAGCAACTGACCCAGCCTCTTGGATTGTAAAGTTCTGGAGCAGGAAATTGGTTTCTTTGTGACCCACAATTCTCTCAAAAGTCTCTTGATAATTAGTAGCGCACCAAGAATCCCGCCGGTCAGTTTGGGGAAAGGACTTGAACCTCAAACCTTAGATCTGGGCAGGCAGTTCTGGACGCCAATTCCTGTGTGTCCGGTTGAGAAAACCTCCTTCCGCCCCTCCTGCAAAGGAAAGAGCAGAGTGGGGGGGGGGGTGGAGGGTGGGAAATGGGCCTCAAGGAGGACCAGCTCTGATTGGGGGTCTCTTTTGCACAGAGAAGGCACAAGCCCCTTTTCCAGTTGGCTGCCTGCTTCCCTGAGCAATTGTGGGTTTAATTTATTTATTAAATTGATACGCCACTCATCTCACTCAGCAAAGCCCTTCTTCAGCTGCTGCAGCCGCTTTCCTGAACTTTTTCAGCCAGAGCCGAAGGTGGGATGCAGGGGCTCTTCTGCCGATGTGGGACTTTTCCCTCTTGAGGTGGGGAAAAGAGACCCCTGAGTCCCTGGAGGTAGAAGCAGGGGGAAGGAAAGGCTCAGGGCCCGACCCACGTACCCCCACATACCCGCACCCCGGGCCTCGACTCCTGCCTGGTGCTGCAGGAAACTCTTCTTGGCTGCAATCGAGGCTCTTATCTCACCCTATCGAAGCCTCAAAGCCCCCGCGATTATCTCCCTCCCTCCCTCCCTCCCGAATAGGGTCTGGGAAGATACATTGCTGTGCCTGGCTGGAAATCGGACGATATTGGTCCTGACAGGCGGCAATCCCAGCTATCCAGACCGGTCACTCTGTAGACCGATTTGATTTGCAATCTATTTCACCAGCAATTGCCCACATTTCGGCTGGGTCCCCTTTGGGCTGCTCCACCTTCCTCACCCCTCTGGGTTGCCCATCAGTGGGTAGATGTGGAGGAGGGCGAGGGTGCCGCGAGCTTCTTTCTAATCCCAGGAAAGCCCTGTTTGATGCTGCCCACTGACCAGAATGCCCCAGCCCTGATGATGTTACCTAGTTGGGTCATGAAAGGTCTGCAAGAAAACTGCCAAGCTCAGAGAGCACCAAGGAGCCCATCGTCCCCTCCTCCTCCCTTCTAGCACTGATGAGGTTCCCTAGTTGGGCAATGAAAGGTCTGGGAGAAAACCACTGAGAGCTGAGAGTGGGCACAGAGAGCCTCTCCTTTCCACCCGGAGCTACAAACCGTCTCCTTTAGGAGGACCTTCTTATCCTGGAGGTAGCCAAAGGGTCCACCCCCTAGGCCCCTTCCCCAAAGCCCAGAGAAGGTTGCAGGGGAGCGAATGATCCATGGAGGGGGCTTCCAAGGAACAGCAGAGCCTGCAAAAGGGTCTCTTTATATGCCTGCAGCTTCCCTGACAGGGGAGCCAATTAGCATCGAATCTCAGCCTCTGGGCTGTAATTAGCAATCAAGGTCATCTCTCTCTCTCTCTCAGGTTTTATCTCCCCATTGTCTACTGGGGGTGTGTGTGTGTGTGTGTGTGTGTGTGCAAGAGAGAGAGAGAGTGAGAGAGCAGAACAGCCTGGGCAGCTGTTGTCAAATCAGCTCCTTCCCTTAGAAGAGGAAGACCCCCAATCCAGCCGCTGCCTCTTGCCCTCTTTTGCCTCTTTGGTTTCTCCCCCCACCCCCCCCAAAAAAAAACCCCCCCCAGGTTACACCCAGTTCTAGACTTTCCCATCCTTGCTTCACCTGTCAGGCTGCAGCCTGCTTTGCAAGGCTGTTCCAGGACCGGCAGGTGGGTTCATGAGGTAGCCTTGGGCAGAGCACGGGATGGAAGGAGGCAGGACAGCGCCACCTGCCGGAGGGCTGGAGAATTGGCGGGTTCATCCTTCTTGTGGGAACGTGGGGTGGGAGAGGGTTGCAATCTGCAGACAGGATGAGGGGGGGGGGAAGGCTCCAACTTGGGTAGATACAAATGAGTGGAAGACCCCTCCCCTTTTCCACCCTGACGCTTTCTAGATGTCTAGGAGCGTGAGGAGGAAAGTGCAATCCAGGTGGAGTGGCAGGTTGGGGAAGACGTCAGAATCACTTCCACAATTGATGCAAAGCTGAAGTCAGTTACGGACCAAAGCTTAATACAATTTAAATCCCGCCTGGACAGGGGTTTAGACTAGAAGACCTCCAAGGTGCCTGAGAGCTCCAGGGATGCCCCACCGTGGGTCATCCCGCATGGACTGGGTGGTCTGCACCGGCCACTTAACCCCCCCTCTCTTCCCGCCAATTCTCCTAGGCAGGTCTTGCCAGATGTCCAACAGATACGAATCCTTGGCAGGCATTGCGTTGCGTGTCTAACATCCAGCTGTATTAGGTATCAATATTTATCTTGGCTAGTTAGGCCTATTTGAGAGCTGACATGAATTTCTGGAGGGCAAAAATCAGGATGTTTACCAAAGGAAAAAAAAGAAGAGAGCCCATCACGGGTCTCCCAACGTCTCAAATAATATTGGAGAGTTGGCGTGTAATTCTAGTTAGCTAATAATTTCATCTGACAGTTTTGCCCACTTAGGAGGTTTCATATTTGACACCAAATCAAAATAATCCAGAGATAAACAGAGGGAGAAGCAATGATCAATCAGGCCTTTTTACTTCAATTGACCGCAGAAGATGATTGCAGGGGTGCAAATTTCCCTTGTCTTTCACACACACACACACACACACACACACACACACAACTCTTCCTGGGGGCTTAAACCCCTTGAAAACCCTTTCCTGCTCCCTGCCCTCCGTGACGTCGGTTTTCTTAGTAGGACGCAGACCGAAAGTGCTTTGGGCTCACCTGGTTTCGGTTTTAAAAAGAAACCAGGCTGAGAAAATCTTCTCTAGACTGAGTTGGGGAACCATTTGTAGGTCCTCCTCGACTTATGACCACAACTGAGCCCGACATTTCTGTTACTTAGCGAGACAGTTGATATGTGGGTTTTGTCCCATTTTAGTGAGCTTTCTTGCCGCTGTCGTTAAGTGAATCACTGCAAGTAACATGGTCGCTCAGTGCATCTGGGCTTCCCCATTGACATTGCTGGTCTGAAGGTCGCAAAGGGGGATCACGTAACCCCGAGACACTGCGACCGTCGTAATTATGAATCCATGATCAAGCATCCCAGTTTTGACCAGGCGGATGCTGCCGCAGTCGTAAGTGTGAATAACAGTCATTAGTCACTTTTTCCAGTTCCATTGCAATTCCGGTTACTAAATGAGTGGTTTTAAGTCAAGGACCCCCTGCAATTAATGCAAAAGAGCAGCCGTCAGAACGGAATTGCCTCCCTTTGGCGTTTCAGAAGCTGTTGGTTGGAAACGGCTTGTCCAGAGTTATTCCACTCAGCCTGTTTCCCCCTCTCTCTCTCTCTCTCTGAGCTTTTGAGGTGCTGAAGGAATCCCAGCCGCTCTATTCTAGGGCCACTTGCCTCCCCTGTGGAATTCCACTCATGAAAACACAGGCACCCCTTTCTCCCACCCCCCACCCCCCCCGCAGGCCCTCCTTCCGGTCTCTCTGCTTTTAGGCTGGCAGAAAGGAGAGGTGGGGGCGTGGGGAGAACAACCCCATCTCTTCTGGCCATGGAAAGCATCCAAGTGGCATTTTTGGTTTTTTATTTTTTGCAAAAGCAAAGAGTGGCGGCAAGAAAAGGGCCGGAGGATCAAATCGCCGGAGCGCCTTCCTCAGCGGGAGCAGCTGAATTGGCACAAGGCTTTGTGCAAGGTTTGGCCGTAAAAAAAAGGGCAGTTGAAAAGGAGAGGTTAAAGGTTCATCAAATCTGGAGGGGGGGAGGAGAGAGAAAGCGTTTCCCTCCCCCTTGCTTTGCAACTCCACCAGTCCTCAGGGGAGCGAGCAGAAATCAAGGCTGCCAGCTGAGATGGAACTATCTGGAATAGATTGCTGGGGGGAGGGGCACCCGAACTCCTGCCACACTGCCCCCCAAATCTATAAAACGAATGGAACAATCTCATCTCCTCCACACACTTTGAGTCCAGCTTGGCTTGCAACTAGGAAGCCCGGAGTCCTTGGAGGTTTTCAAGAAGAGGCTGGACAGCCATTATTGGTCTGGAGTGGTAGAGCAGGGTTGGATTAGAAGACCTCCAAGGCCCCTTCCAGCCCCAGGTAGAGACCCAGAACCCAACTATCCTGCCTGGCTGAATCAGATGGGTATTGTTGGGAAAGTGCCAGCTAGGCTGGAAGGAGGCATCACGTGAGGGCCTAGCTTAGAATCTTTGCGTAGTCAAAAGAGGCATAAGGTGAGCCACGAGGGGCTTCAAAGGTGACTGGAACCACACCTGATGGGCCCTGCCTCAGAGCTAAAGTTTGCAGGATTCCCCCAGTCACCTGCGTGATTAGATCTGCTCCTTCAAAGTGGTTGTTTGTCTTTGGTTTAGCTTGCTGTGCAGTCTGATTTAACAAACCGTGCTTTATCTGCCTGGTGCGTTGGAGGAACCCAGCCAAACCCTAATGTATCCAATAAAACTTAGTTAAACAAATGATGGCTTAGTGTGATGTGTGGATAAGGTTCAGGTGTGGATAGGTACCCTTTCCTTTCCATTTTGTAAAAAAACAACAACCCACCTTCGGAAAATAGCACAGGGAGGGACAGCGAGCTACAGAAGACGGTTAAGGCCCAGGGTGCCGGGCAAGGCTGCACATGTCCCAAGCGAAGGGTCCCCGAGTCTTTTCGGGAGGGTGCAACCCACAACATCCCCCAATGACCACCAGGCCATGGCTTCTTCCGTGTCTTTTACCCCCCAGGAGCTCCGTCCGATACAGAAGGTGGCTGCCCGCTCCAGCTTCTTGGCTTCGCTGGCATCCTGCCACAAATGGCAAGGGAGGGGGGAAGGAATTTGGGGAAGTAACATGTGGGCCTGGGAATGAGAAGACAAATGGTGGGAGGGGAGACACCTTGACAAGGACCAGGAGGGCCAAACCGGAATAAACCAGCCTCCAAGGACAACTGGCCTGGGAGCCCAACGTGAAACTGCATTGAGAGGCGGCAAGTTCTGAGCCCCAAACTAAAGGCATCCTATTGGACACCGATGGACTGGTCAAGGGGGGAGGGCAAAGGAAATTGGGGGGGGAGTGTAACCTTTGCATGGGAACCTTCAGATGTAGCTTTACTTTTTCCGCAACCGCTTAACTTTAGTAGAAGAACCTATCACTTCAGCCGAAGGGAGTCGAGGGTCTTTCTTTCCTGAAGGTGTACGTTGGGGCAGGTCTGACAGTGGCACCTGCTCCTCAGCGGCCAGAGAGGCCCTCTGCCTGTGCTCAGAGGCCCCCTTTCTTCCCCTGCCCTCCTCGGCTCCCCCTTTCATTCCAGGCTGAGCCAGCACAAGCGATCCCCCCTCAAGCAACGTGCAGCTTTTCCGAAGCATCTCGGCAGAGACGAAGCCAGTCCCTGACCCAGATTCCGCGCGACAGACTCGCTCAGCTCTTCACAGCCTCTCCAGAGAAGACAGGAGAATAGTTTGGGAGAGGCGGGAGGAGTATTCACGGATTTATTTCCATCTGGATGGATGCTGCCCGCTGAGAAAGAGCCCAGGGTGGAAGGGGAGGCATGCAGCAGCCCCCAGACCCTTGCTAGCTTGCCATCCAGCTTGCAAGGGGTCTGCTGGGGCTGGGCTGACTAGCAGGAACCCTGTGGAGTCCCCTCCCCCAAACAACACCTGAACGCTGCCAGGGAGAATATGGGCCAGGCAGGAAAGAGGGGAGGGGAGCACACAAAGCCCGGCCCTCCTTGGAAATCTACCCAGGGCCACCAAACAGCGGAGGGTCCCAAGGGCCCAGGGAGTCAGCCATGGAGGGAGGCAGGGGGGAAGAAGATGGAGGGAGGGGAGAAGGGAGGAAGGAAAGAAAGAAAGGGAGGGAGGGAGGAGACAGAGATGAAGAGAGGAAAGAGAGAAAGGAAGAAAGGAGGGAGGGAGGAAATATCGGAGAAGCGGGAGGCAATACAGCAATACAAAAAGCATTTCATCAATGTTATTCCAATCTGTATAAAGGACCCGGAAAAAATAGATACGTATTTTAAAAAAGCAAAAATTGCTAAAAATTACAGAGAAACAAGATTATGAACAAACCTATAATAGTAAGAGCGGTGTCTGGAGCTATAAAATTGATTAAACTAGGAAAAGTGCCTGGATCAAATCAATTTTCAGGTTTTTGCTATAAATGCTTTAAGGATGAACTTTTTACAAGCTTTGCAAAACATAAGGAATTTTATTTTACAGGCAGGAAAGATGCCTGAGACTTTGAAAGACACAATTTTTGCATTAATGCTAAAAAAAAAAAAAAAAGGACACTCCTTAATAATGACTATAAACTGTTCACCATGATGGTAACTGATAGATTGAAAAGAATTTTAGAAGAATTTATTGATGAAGATCATATACCGTAAAATATGATTAAAAGGTAATATTAAAATTGTGTCAGATATTCCAAAATATTGGAAGCCACATGAAAAACAAGTTGTATTCAGTTTTTAGATGCAAAAAAAGCTTTTGATAATTTGAATTGGATTGTTTTATTTAAAAATTTGGGAGATATAAACTTTGGAGAGAAGGTTATAAAATGGATAAAATCAATATACATTTCACAGAAGGATTAGGGTTAATGGAGATTTAACTAAACCCTGTGAGATACAAAAAGGAACAAGAAAGGGTTGCCCATTGCCTATTATTCTGTTTATTTTAGTTATAGAAATATTGAATATAGATATAATAAGAATAGAGGATTAAGGCTATAAAGATTTAAAAAGAGACTTGTAAACTAAAGGCTTTTGCAGATGACCTGGTGCTGGTTTTAGAAGATTCTTTAAAGGGAATTTAAATATTAATGGGAAAACTTAAAGAATTTGGTGCATTAGTGGGTTTTAAGAGGTTTTAATAAATAGAAGACAAAGATGTTGGCAAAAAAAAAAAATCAAAGATTCAAGATCAAACAGAATTGATGAATAAAATGGGTTTTAAGGTTGAGAAGAAGATCCAATGCTTGGTTATTAATATGCAAATATGAATTGTTCTTATTTCAAAATAATTATGTTAAGAGTTGGAATGAAATTTTAAAAAGATATGTTAAGATGGGAACAAAAACAATTGTCATAGCTGGGGAGAATTTCTGTGATTAAGACAAATGTTTTGCCTAGAACGTTATTATTTTTGTTTCAGACAATACCCGTTTTGACATCTGATGTACCAATTAAACAATGGCAGAAAGATATATCAAAAATTGTGTGGCAGGGGGAAAAAACATGAGTTAAATATATGGAGTTGCAAAATGTAAGAGAGGGAAAAAGGGGATTGGATTTACTCAATCTGAAATTATACTTTGCAGATGATGGTTTAGTCTGGAGGGAAGAAAGGCGCTGTTGAGAAACAAAAGACTTTGAGGGTTAGAAGGACGTGACTCGAGATTTGGGTGGCATGGATATTTGTGCTACCAGAAAGGTTTATTCGGATTTTAAGCATCGTTCTGTTACTTATGCCGTACTGAAAACGTAAAATCTGGCATGCGATAAGGCACTTTTTGCCCCGAAAAGATGCCCAATTGGGGGTCTATGGCCGGTGTCCTTTGGGCGGAAGCAGCTGGCAGGGAGGGGGGGGGGGCTTTGCACTTTTTGCCCTGATTCGGAATGGTCCGGTGAAAGAGAAGCAGCCTTTTTCCAGCTCCCCGTGAAGCGAGGCTGCCCGGGCTCCGCTGAGGCCTGGGGCTGTCAGGAGTTGTTACCGTGGCGCGGCTCGCGCTGCTCCAGTCCGCGTTGCTCGGGAAGGAAAGGCAAAACCAGGAGCCGCTGCTGCCATTGCAAAGCACCGCCGCGGCTCTTCCTTTTTGCCTTCCCTTCCCGAGGCAACACGGGACTGGAGCAGCGCAGAGCCGCCAGCGGTAACAACTCCTGACAGCCCCAGCCGGATACCTCAGCGGAGCCCGGGCGGTGCGAGCCTCATTTCCTGGGAGCTGGGAGAAGGCTGGCTGCTCCTTTCGGCTTCACGGGATTTGTTTCCACGGTAGACAAAAGTGCCTCAAAAAAAAAAAAAACTGCAAAAGTGGAAGGCGTGCGGAAGAGGGGCGAGTATATAACAAACTATATTTTGAGTGGAAATGTTGGGGGTCGTCTTATACGCCGGGTCGCCTTATACGCCGGCATATACGGTATTTATAATACCTGTCTCAGCACGGCAAGCATTTTATATAAGAGAATAGCATGCTGGCTGAGGAATTCTGGGAATTGAAGTCTTCCTGCAGGAGAAGAAGAGGCAGAGCTAGAGGCGCGAAGTTAAATGTTTATCAATTTGGAATCCTTGCGTTCAGGGGTGGGATTCTACCGGTTCGCACCTATTCGCTAGAACCGGTTCTTAACATTCTAAGCAGTTCGGAGAACCGGTTGTTAGAAGAAATTACTGCGCTAATCCTGTAAGGAAGGCAGGAAGGAAACATTCTGGTGTTGCTTACAGAAACCGCCTCTCCGTTAACCCTTATTACATTCTTGGCAGGACTAGACTTCCTGTCTCAGGAACGTCTCTGGAGTTTTTTCCCCCTCCTTTGCTGGTCCTTTGCTTGCGTGGAGCGACCATTCAAAGTTACAATGGCACTGAAAAAAGTGACTTATGACCATTTTCCACACTTACGACTGTTGCAGCATCCCCACAGTCATGAGAGGCCAGGCGAGGCGATGTGTGCCTTGATATGAGTGATGTTGAGTTGGCCACACCCAGCCAGTCACATGACCACCAAACCACACCCACCAACTAAGCCACGCCCACAGAACTGGTTGTTAAAAAAATTGAATCCCACCCCTGCTTGCGTTCCCACAAAAGTCCAGCCCCTCTTGAATTCCACTAACTTACCTAGTGCCAATTTAGTTCTGACCCTTAGCTGACCAGATTCTTGCATACAGGCTGTGATCATAAATCCTCTATGCTTGAACTCCACACATGATCCTAGTCCTTTCCTTACTGACCCCACCAATCTTGAAAGAGACTGGCTGGGGAATTCTGGGAGTTGAAGTCCACTCATCTTCAGGTGTACGTGGGGAGGGGAGGGGCGGAGATCTTGGCGCCGGACAGGTGCGGTCGCTGCGCTTTTGCGCTTTGCGAAGCAGTTTCAATTCGGATTTATCCTTTTCTGTTCTTCTCCCAGCGAAGAGAAGCGTATCCCCAACGCAGATCCTCCGAACTTAAGCACCTCCGCAGCTCTCCAGAGGAGGCACAGCAATTTGGGCTCAACTGTGGTCGTAAGTTGAGGATTATCCGTAGGAAAACAAAGATGTAATAAAAGATGTAAAAATCTCTTTTAAAACATGAACGTTATTTTTTAAAACCCAGTTACAGACTCCAGCTGAATACGGAAGAAGAATAACCAGCTGGAGCCATCAAAATCCCTTTCCTGGGAGCTCCAAGCCTTGGAGACATAACGGGGTGTTCCACAAACCCTGATAAAAAATCCTGGTTTAATGCAACACTCAAACCACGAAGTATGAATCCATGGCTACCTAAAAGGGGCTACAGATTCCAGAGACAGAGATTCCAAGGGAAGCTTTTGAAAAGGACTTCAGATCGTTTGGGCACTAAAAGGAGGAATAGGAATGGCCACAAGAAAATGCTTATCCGAACTCCGGTTTCCAACTCCAGAAGTGCTTTTCTGACTCCAGAGTTTGTGTGAAGACTCCTTTGTCCTTGTCTGAAAAAGGACCACGGCTTTTTGTGAGGGGAAACATGCTGACCAAGGACACGTCGGAATCGACGGAAGGACCGGAGAACCCGCCACCTTCGGAAAGCACCGAACCCGGCAAAAAGGGTTGGAGGAGAGAATTTGGGGGAGGGGGGGTTCCTCTCTGAACAGAAAAAAAGGGGAGGGGGAGGGAGAAGAGGAGGGAGCCCCTCGCAAGTTCTTGTCAGTTGTTTGTCCTTAAGAAATAGTGGGAGAAAAATCAGGCTGTTGCTATGGAGATCTGCAGAACGGGCTCCATTCATAAAGTGACAGGTGCCAGGCACCCTGATCTGGTGGGTGGCTGCCTCTTTTCCCACCAAGCCACCGCCCCCTCTTTCCTTGGGGCACCCCCCTCTCAAGGCCACCCCCTTTCAGGGGGCTGAAAGCGAGAACGGCTGGCTGGGTGAGAGGCCAGGTTCCTGCTGAGAAGATGGAAATCACAGGTCAAAAGTCCTCAGAATACCAGGTGCTCCCCAAAGGTCTGTTCTTGAGCTGCACCCGGCTCTCCTGCCACCACCCCACCGCCCCCCCAAAAAAAACCCAGCCCGGAGAGATTTTTCAAAGGATGCTCTTGTTTTGAGTCCAGTCCTAGAGGAAGAAGCTATCGTGGTGAGCCCAGGTGGAAGATGTAACTCACCTGCGTCATTCTACCTGGTCCTATGGAGAAAGTCTCGGGACCAGGGCTGAAGGCACCAGGCTAGAAACTAGGAGGCTGTGAGTTCTAGCCCCTGCCCAGGCATGAAAGCCGCTTGGGTGACTTTGGGCCAAGCAGCAGGAGACTTTGGCGAGTTCTAGTTCTGGCCGCTGGTTGTCCCTTGTGAGAGCGCCCTCCGGTGGGTGCCTTGCTCAGCACAGATCCTTGGCCTCTCCGTGCAAAAGACGGGGAGAAAACCCGTCTCTGAAATGGTCAGAAGCCTTTGCAATTTTCTGGCTTGAAGCTACCAAAACACGGTTGATTTAATCAATGATCATTGCTTGGCTGCGCCCAAACTAGCTGCCTTGTGGCTTAATGCTGGTTTGTAAGCCAGGGCTGACTGCCAGCTGTGATACGTGAGTCCCCACCCCTGAATGTGGGGACAGGACCCAGACCTCCAATGCAAGCAGGCTCTCTCTCTTTCCAAAGCTGGGACCCCTCTTTCCCTGGGGGGGGGGCTGCCCTCCTCCCCATCCACCAGGACTGGAGTGGGGGGGGGGGCTACAGCCTCCCTGAGACGAGGATGCCAAGCAGGTGGAGAAACTCCAGCCAGCTGCTCCTTCTCCATCTGCTGCCCTGGCCCCCTGCCGTCCCCCCCTCTTTTCTTGCACACAAACACACACGCACGCACGAAGCGCGGTTGGCCGTGTGTGCCAAGAGCAGACGGGCGCAGAGGCGTGGCACCCTGTCCGGCTCAGCGTGCGCCTGGCACTGCAGCGAGTGGCACAGATGGTCAGAGATGGGAGAAGCTCTGCCCTCGCCTGAAACGGCACACGGCACACCGTCCCTCCGCTGGGCCTGGCCAGGAAGGCAACGCGAGCAGGAGCAGAGCCCGGAAAACGCTCTTTTTTCCCTGTCCAATTGGACCCAGCAGCGTGGGAAGGCTGCAGGTCCCGTCAGCCGAAGGGGGTCCGCTGGGAGGGACCGGGGGACGGGCCTTTCCTGCAGCGGCCCCTTTATGGAGCGCCCTCCCTTCTGAGATCGGCATGGCCCCAACCCCCACAGCCTTTCGCCCAGCCCTGAAAACCCGGCTGGGCCCCCCAGCCCAGGGCGATGAAGGGGTCACGGGCCCCCTTTTCCGTCTGCATAGCTAACTGGCCACGTCTCTCGCCTGCCCTGTACATTTGTTTATTTTGGATGTTCCAGTGGTGTTGAAATGTTTTTGACTGCAATGACTTTCTTGAATTGTACGCTGCCCAGGCTCATTGACCGAGATCAGAAATTGGATGGAAAAATAAACAAAGGCGTAAGGGACAGCTGCGAAGACCCGGACCTGGCACTAAGTGAAACCTGATCACGAGGTTCCCCTGACTCTGGCCCCCTTCGCGGTGGGGTATTCTGCTTCCTAGGAACCCTGGTCCCACAAAAGATGAAGGAAGACATCCAGAGCCCCCTTCGCCCGCCTTCCCCTCAAAGCCAAATGGCCAAGTGGGCCATAGATCTGATCAAGTCTCCTTTCCATGCTCCTCCGTTGCCAAATGTTGCTTTTGTTCAATCTTTGTGGCAGGTTAATGGCTCTGGGCGCACCTCCATCTCATGCGCACCTCCTGTGCTCGGGCCTGTCCTCCATTTCAGAAGCTGTGCCGTGTCACTGCCAAGTGGCCACCATTGTTAGTTTGTAGGCAATGGTGGCTGCCCCAGGTTCACTCCCATCCATAACCCAGCTATGGCTTCTGGCCACACGCAAGCCGTATCCTGAGTTCTCATCCAAGGCTCCTCTGCAATTGCTCCCACGGCTGAGTTCACACAACGCATTAGGCAACCATCGGTGGCTCGGTTCATGGCTCAGGATGCTGTGTGCAAAGGCTGCCAACGAAGCACGATTAGTTTACACTTCTGCGGAGGTTAATTCCACTGACCTCAACTCTGAAACTGGTTCAAGTTAATCAGTGGTCAGAGAAGCGTGCAAACACACCCAGGCTGTACTGGAGCGTTTCACTGTGTTGGAGGAACACCTTCATTCTTCTCAGTCAATCCATCAGCATAGAGCTGGGAGGGACTCTGGGGGTCTTCAGGTCCAGTGACCCCCAAACGTTTGGGCACCGGGGACCGGTCCAGTGGCAAGAGGCTTTCACACAGACCGGAGGTGGTGCAGTTCCCACAGATGGGGCTTCGCTTGTTTGTGTGGCCCGGTGTCTGGCATGGGCCGGTGCCAGTGCATGGATCGGGGGCTGGGGACCCCTCTTCTAGTCCTGCACCCTTCTCAAGCAGCAGAACCTTGACAAAGGGTTGCCCAGTTTCTTTTTAACAACCTCCAGTGAGGGAACACCCACGATTTCTGGTGGCCAGCAGTTCCACTGGTTAACCGTCCTCCCTGTCAGAAAATTCTTCCCCCGTTCCAGTTGCTTCTCTCCTTGCTTCGTTTCCATCCGTTGCTTCTTGTGACGCCTTCTGGGGCTTTGGAAAACAGGTTGACCCCCCCGTCTTCTCTGTGGCAGCCCTGCAAATACTGGACTATTGCTGTCATTTGCTGGCCAAACCTAAATCCTGCAATCATTCTTCCTATGTTTTGGTCTCAGGGCCTTTAATCACCTTAGTTGCTCTTCTCTGCACTCGTTCCAAAGTCTCAACATCTTTTTTTGTAATGGGGGGACCAAAACTGGATGCAGGATAAAGTAAAGCTTTACAAAGTGGTACTAATACTTCACCTGATTTTGATTCTGTGCTTCTGTTTATACAACCAAGGATCCTATGAGCTTTTTTGGCTGCTGCCGCACACGGCTGGCTCATGTTTAAGGGATCGTCCGCTAGGATTGCAAGGTTCCTCTCACAGTGACTGTTTTTGAGCCAGATTTTGCCCAATCTGTATATAAAACCTTGCTTTTCCCCACATTAAATTTCTTTTTGTTGGATAGGACCCATCTGTCAAGATCCTTTTGGACCCCTAGCTTGCCTTCTGGGGAGGAGGGTTGGCTGTTCTTGCCGATTTAGTGTCATATGCAAGTTTGATGAGCTCCCCTTCCCTTCCCAGCCCACCCCCCCAGATTGTCGAAATCTAAATCTTCTGGGGTGAGATAAGATTGCAGGATCCAGTTGTAGGGAAACAACCATTATAACGTCAAACCAGACTCTCTGCTTTACCTGGAATCCAAAGCATTAAGCTGCTCAGTTGCTGGGGGAAATCATGTTTTTGAAAAAATGATGTTATAAAACTCTACCTTGGATGTGAGATCTTGGCTTTCTGATCCCTTCTTCAAGAGACAGGGAAATTGATCGATTAATAAGCTTAATCCTGCTTTCCTCCGAAACGAGCCTCCTTAATTTAAAGCAGAATACAATAGGCGGGGAGCTGATTAAATTTGGCTGCATTAGGGGAGAGCCAATGGGAATCGGGGAAGGCCTGCCTTTAGAAGGCGGGGTATGGGGTTATAAAACGAGCATCGGTGTTATGCAACTCCCAGTGAAACCACGTCCACTTCTACAAAAAGGCTTGTGGAAATTCCTCTGCAATTATGCAAGGGGGGAAGTGGGCTTATATGATCTAATAAAGCAAACCTCCTTTTCTCATTTTCCACTGACCACAATTGAGCCATAATTCTCTCCGCTGTCAGTTTTCTACAGTTCATCCTATCTCAAGGCGAAGAGTGGGTGAGTGGAGGGGGGGATGCCAGGGACTGCAAGGGGAAGGGGAGGCCGCGCTCAGTCCTCTCTCTTTTGGCACCCCCGAATTAGTGGTTAGCATCCTGCCTCCCCCTCCTTTCCTGGAGTTAGCCAATTGCTCCTTGCAAACCAAGCAGCCGTGTCGGGCAAGCTCCAATAATGATATTTTTGTAGGCATAAATCACTTTTCAAGTGCTTTTCTTGGCCTTTCCTGCACAGACGCCTGGGAGGGCAGAAGAAATCGTAACTGGGGAGGGGGAGTGTAGAACCAAGGAGGGAGGGAGGGAGGCTGGAGGTCAGAGAGCGGCTGGTCAGAAGGGTGGAAGTCGGAGCCACCAAACTGGGGTCCTGGGAACACACCTCGGCTTGGACTGCTGCACCCCCTCCCTGGAACAGGTGAACCCCTAGCCTGGCCTCAGTGGCGCTTTCCAGCCCTTAAGCCAGGGTTGAAGGGCCTCCGGATCTCGTGGTCCCCGTGTGCAGCCTATTCAAGGGTCTGCATCTCCCCAGTCCTGGCTCCTCCGTTGCTCCCGTCCGGGGACGGTCCTGCCGGACGTGCCAGGGGTGGCGGTTTGTGGCTTTGCAGGAGAGCCAGGAAGGGCAACGCGTCTCGCCAGGAGCCGGAGAAGCAGGCGTAAAAGCAAGGCAGCCTCCCAGCCAGGCCACCTGGCAAGCCGACTCATCCTCCTCTCCAGCCCATAATAGTCACCCGATGTGCTTGAGGTGGAGGAAGGCCCATTAGCGGGGAGAGCGATGGTGCGCACTCAGCCACCTGCCTCCGACTCGCCTGTCTCTGGAGTCCCCCCAAGACGGAGGGAGGAGGGAAGCCAGGAGTCGGCTGCCAGAGCAGATCCGGCTTCCTCTCCACCTAAGCGAGATAAACGGACTCCCCTGGAACTCAACCCACAGGGTGGGGGGGGGGCAGGCAGGCAGGCAGGCAGGGAGGGAGGGAGGGAGGGGAGGAGGCCAAGCACAGTGCCAGGCCTGCTGCCTCTCCTCCAGGGGCTACACACAGCCCCCCGGCCACCTTGGGAGCTGGAGGGGAGCTAAAGTTGTAGCAACGTTTCGGCAGAATCTCATCTGCCATCTTCAGGCTTCTGTACTGTGTTCGTTTGTGACTCACAAGCCTGATGATGGCAGATGAGATTCTGCCGAAACGCTGCTACAACTTTAAAAGTACAACTATGTGTGTGTGTGTGTGTGTGTGTGTGTGTGTATGTATGTATAACACCTGTGTGCCCCTTTCACAAGAGGGCTTGGTCTGTCTCTGATTGGACAAGATTTGACAACTGTCACTAAATGAATGGCTGCAAGTCAAGGACAACCTGAGGAATTCTGGGACTTGAAGTCCACAAGCCTTAAAGGTCCCTGCGCCAATAAGGAAATAATCCCTCCGTCTGTGAGGAGGGTCAGGCCTCCCCTTCTTAGTTCTTTCACCTACAGAGGGACCTGACAACGTTTGGTGACTGTTCCAAGTTACAACAGCACTAAAAAAAGCGATCCACTTAACAACCGGCTTACAAACTTAAACCTCTGCGGTCTTTTAAACTTAAGAACTGCGGCCAGGAAGGTCGTGAAATGGGGCAAAACTCACACAACGATCGTTTCGCTTAACAAAGATAAATTTTGGGGCTCCGTTGTGGTCGTAAGTCGAGGACTACCTGCATTTCAGGAACGGAGGAACGAGGCAAAGCCCAGAGGAGGAGTTGACAATGCAAAGAGGGAAATTGCAAAGGAAAAGGAAGAGAGCGAGAGCCCATTTGCAGCCAGGCCTGCCCCCCCCCCCCACCCACCCCACCCCGCTTTCCTGGCAAACAATCCAGGTTCAGCGCTGGGCAGCCCCCCCGCAGAGTCATTGTTTTATTTGTGGCTCCTCGGCTCCATTTCCGGGGGGAGGAGGGGGGGGAGAGAATGCCTGCAGCTAAACAAATATTGCGTTGCCTGCCTGTAGTGATTAAATATCTCAAAAGCTAATTAAAGAGGTTTTGGTTTTAATAAGAAGAGGAGGAGGAGGGGGAATAGAAGAGGATGGGGAGTGATTGGGAAGATGGGCTATGGCGGTGGGGCAGCCTACAAGTTTTAGACCCTGGGCCCCCAACTAAACTTGGGAAACCTCCCACAAGCGGTGAGTTTGCACCCCGGCAAGAACTGGGCCGGGAGAGAAATCGGGTAGAAAAGAATCTTTGTAGCTCATGGCTGAATTGCGGGGTCCCTGGTGCCCTCTGAGCTGGGTGGTTTTCTTGCAAACATTTTATGACCCAACTAGGTAACATCATCAGTGCTGGAAGAGAGGAGGTTTGCACTGAGTCCCTAGCCGGGTCATGAAATGTTTCTAAGAAAACAAGCTTAGAGGATGCCTCCTCCTCCTCCTCCTCCTCCTCCCCACTTCTAGCACTGATGATATTGCCTATTTGGGTCATGAAACATCTGCAAGAAAACAGCCAAGCTCAGAGAGACGATTTCCCATCTGCAAGGCCAAGCTACCCTTGCTATTTCCCCATCTTTATCTGCTCCTCGTCTCTGAAGTTGGCATCCGTGGCTCTGCGGTCATTCTCACGGCCACAGCTGATGCTTGGCCTGCCTTCCAGCCTGGTCTCCACCGCAGCTCTGTGCATGTGCCACTGGCCACCAAGTCAACCACTTTAGGATGTCTCTGGGGGCCAAAGTGGGGAGGGGGCTCCTTCTGGGGAACAGAGGCAAGGCAGAGAAGAGGGGGATACGTAGCAACCAGCCGCTTTGGGACTGGCCACATTGCGATTCCCGAGGGAAACAGCACAATCTCGCCAAAATGGCTTGCTGAAAGAACGGAGGGACGGGGTGTTTGTATGGAAGGTTTGGGGAGCCAAGCTGCCCCAAGGAGCTGCCCACCCCTGATAGCACAAAACAGGGCAGTTGTGTTCACACAATGCATGATGCCAACCAGGGCCACCCGACTCTGGTTTATCAGCGGGGCCTGGTTCGTGCCACAAGGTAAGGCACAGCCGAGGACGTTGTTCTGCGCATCCAGCAGCTGCAAATGACCCCATCCTGGGGCTCAGGCCAGGGAAGACGGGATGCTCACCCTCAGCCTGGTCCAGCCTTTCTGCTCTCGGAGTTGCTAGGCAACCGTGCAGTTCTTCCTCCATCTCCCTGTTCTCCAGAGCCGGGATATTTGCAACAGGTTTGGGGGTTGATCTGGACGGATGCTTGGCCAGAGAATCCCTCCCTTCCTCCTCGGTCTCCATGACAGATGCCTCTCTTGGAAGGGGGGGGATCCTGTTTGTTCCAAGGGGGTGTCCTTGTCTCAGAGCTGGAGAAAAGGGGCAGGGGGCATTTTGGGGGCTGCTGGCAGAATTGGAAGCAGAGGAGGGAATCAGGAAAACCCTGAGCCCTGGCTTAGAGGCTGGGGAGGCTGCCAAGGAAAACAGGATAATCATCCCCAGAAATTGTAAAAAAAAAACCAGACCAATTTGGTCTTCCTGCCTTAACCTGATAGGTTCTTGATATATTGGTGTAAACTAGCTCCGATTTTCCGTCTGTCTCCATTCTGGGCAGTTAGAGAAAACTGAGCTATAATTTTGACAGCAGTCCACCGGGTGAAAAGGGCTGTGTGTGCACATGGGTTTAAAGATAGCTGCTCGCACACCAAACACACGCTCTCCTTTCCACATAATCCACCTGGGCGATGCAAGGCCACAATTCCCCGTTTGTGTCGCTTCTGGAGTTCATGGACCCTCGCCCCAGTTTTGGGTATTTCAAGGCATTTAATTCGCCTATGTTATTTATTTATTTTTAAGAGTGGGGAGGGGGGAAACAGCAAGCCCCTTTCCTGAAGGCACCCAGCTAGACGTGTCCTGCATACCGAATGGCGGGCAATATCTGAACCAGTGCTGGGGAAATAACAGCCCTCCAGTTTTGCCGTATTGTCTACGCCGGTGTCACATCAGCCATCACTGCAGCTTCAGCTTCCTTTCACCTTGATGGCATCCTGCCATAAAAGGGGGAGGGGAGAACCAGGCCAGGGGACGAAGGGAGGGCATGACAGGAACCAGAGGCGCCCATCGGACACAATGGTTGAGAGATCCAAGGACACAGCCGTGAGACGGGAATGCAAAGATTCACCAAAGAGGCGCCAAACCCAGAACTGTTACCAAAACAACTAACCTGAATATGATTGGACACTGACCAGATGGCCAAAGCGGGGGGAGGACCTGGGAGAAGGGAAATGCACCAAATTTGCACGGGGACATTCAGATCTGGCTCTGCTTATGCTGTAACCACTGGAGCTGTAACCACTGGAGCTTAGTAAAAGCATGCTTTTTCCTCTGCAAGTGTAGTCTTTCTTTCCTAAATGCTCAAGCTGGGGACAGGCTGACATTCAGGGTTCATTCATTACTGAGAAAATGGCTGGTGGGGGGAGGGGCACATATTTATGCTTACAGCAGCTGAAGGTGCTCATTAAATCTATTTGCATGCTAAAGTGGAATCCACAGGCATTCAGCCTAAAAACCTTCAGAATTGGGCGTTCTTTTATTTATAGGAGGGAGAAGTGGGAGGGCAGGGTGGGGTCTCTGCTCCTCAGCCGGGTACAAATCTGAAGCAAAGGTTATTTCTTGCAAATGTTTCATGACCCAACTAGTTAACATCATCAATGTTGAAAGGGAGGAGGAGGAGGAGGAAAACTGGTGGTGGTGGGTCCTTGGGACCTCTGAGCTTAGTAGTTTTCTTGCAGACATTTCATTATCAAACTAGGGAACATCATCAGTGCTAGGTTAACCCCCCCTCCCTTCTAGCACTGATGGTGATACCTAGTTGGGTCATGAAATATTTGCAAGAAAACAGCCAAGCTGAGAGAGCACCAGGGAGCCCTCTTCCTTTTCCCGAATCCCTGCCTGGTTGTGGGAGAGCTTGAGGCTCCTCTGTGGGCAGGAGACCAGCCCACGATTGGGACGCGGCTCCTCAGAGGCCTTCAGCCCACCACCTCTGTGCCACTCACAACCACGTTCAATACTTGCAAGACTCTGAACGATTAAGCAAGCTCTGGATGATTAAATAGCAAGTGGCTTGTGAATTCAAACACCAGTCAATTCCGTTAGGCTCCGGGTATATAGCTATTATTAGAATGGTTGCAAATTTTAATTGGATTAATTCATAGATTAATCCGCTTAAGCTTCTGCTGATTAATTAATTGTGGCTAGTTTTTTTTAAATTGAGTTCAGGTGTGTTCGCCCTTCTCACAAATGAAGTACAAGCGGAATGTGAATTCTCTTCTTGCAGCCTGTTAGCTTTTGTTTGTTGACTTAGCAGACCGTCAGGGGTCTTCTTCCAGGACATTCCAGAATCACTTTGATGGAGGTCTGGGTAAGAGGCAAGAATATATTTAACAGATACATTAATCAGCTAAAAGGCCAGGGATTCATCCAGGGAAAACTCCAAGGAGCCCTAATGGCTGTGGGCAAGGTTTCCCCAGGTATTTCAATTTTGCAAAAGCCTCCGCCGTCTCAAGCAAGCTTGACCCACTCCTCTGAGGCTGCTTGCCACCACCACTGCTGGAGATGCCACAGACAAGGATGACACTGTGTTTCCTACACAGCCCAGGGGTGGGGGGTTCCTTCCATCTGGGAAGGACACTGAAAGCACCCCAAAACTCACCTCAGTCAGGTATGCCTGCCCTGGTTTGTGGATGAGAAGAGCAGGCAGAACTGGGGGTGGAGTTAAGCAAGTCATCAGTTCAGAATCACTATGTTACCACAAACTCTCCAAGTCCTACCCCTCCTGAATTTGGATGACCCATGATGATGATGATGATGATGACGACGATGAAGTAATCCATTCAGTCAGGTTTGACTCTTGGTGATTCTCTGGGCCAGGTGTCTCCACATCTTCCAATCTTGCAGTCCTTCTCTGAGCTGTTCTATGCTGTGGCTGCTGTCAGCTCGGATAGTGTCCTGCCACAGGGTTCTTTGGTCTCCTGGTCTCCTTTTCCCGCCAACTCTTCCCCACATAATTGCTTTCTCCACTGAGTTTCCCCGCATGACGTGTACCAGAATAAGTTTGGTGATTTTGCTGTTGATCTTTATCTGGTGCCAATTTCGTGTCGAACGTCAGCTGACCAGATCCTTGTGCAGAAGCTTGAATAAATCTCCTATGCAGCAACCTTAGGAACGATCCTGATTCTTTGCAGCTGACGTTAACCTGGTCAACTTAAGTTCCACACTAAATCGGCACCAGGTAAGGGTCAATGGAACTCAGGAGGGGCTGGACTTGGAGCACTTGTGGGAACGCAATGACTCTAAATTGATGACATGCTTAATCCTGCCTCCCACAGCTCTGCCTGCTCTTCTCCTAGAGGATGGTGGAGAAGGGGGCCTTATTTCTGCCCTAAAACTGGGAAGCTGAAACTTTGGAGCTGCCAGCCTCAACATGCTGGTGGATGGAATGGAAGGCAGGACGACCACAGGACCCAGATGTACATGCTTCTTGTTGGGTGTGTGTGTGTGCTTTCTGGTGGCTTGGGTACTAATCCACAAGGGAATTGACCTACTCAAGCCCCCTTTGCTACTACACCTTTGTAGGGAGAGCAAGATAAGCCCACTCACAGCATGGCAGGATCCTTCAGTTAGCATTGTGAAGACCAAGGAAGGGAGGATTTTCAAAACACGTATGAGTTGTACTCCCAGACGTTACGTATCTTTGGGTAGGTATCAGAAAGGAAGAACCATCAATTTCCCCCCGAATGCGATCACTCTGCTAAACAACTAATTCCCATAACACTGTCAAACTACTTAGTAAGACTGTATTACTATTATTCTTCTCATCCTATTACCTATCTCTTCCAACTTATAACTATAACCATGTTGCTTGAATCTTTACAACTTATATTGGGTTTTTTTGTTGATTGCGTTTTAGTAACCTATGACTATCACTAAGCGTTGTACCTTATGATTCTTGACGAAGGTATCTTTTCTTTGATGTACACTGAGAGCATTTGCACCAAGACAAATGCCTTGGGTGTCCAATCACACTTGGCCAATCAAGAATTCTATTCTATATCAGCAACAGGATGATGGCCGCAGTTCATCGGTCAGTCTTCCCATGTCTAAAGGTAGCAGGAAGGAAATTCGTGGCTGGTTTTTAATTCACTCGGCATCTAAATTCCTCGCTCTGATCTGGAAAAAAAAATATCTCAGACTCTCCAGCTTTCTTCTCTTTCCCCTGTATCTTTTAATTGCCGGTTGTTTATTATTTATTGAGGCTGGCTTTGTTTGTTGGGAAGTGGCCTTGAAATCATTCATAAAATATGATGGATGCTCTCGCTGAACAAATATCTCTCCGCATCAAAGCCCGCTGAGCCCAGCAGAAGGAAAACACAGGGAAAGCTGGTTTTTTCTCCCCCTTCCGAAAGTGAGAGGGAGAAGGCCACCAGCTGACATCCCTGGCTCTTCCGCTCCCACCCTCCCTTCCTTGGCAGGACCGCAACACCTCCCCCACTCTCCCCCCACAACTCCACAGCCAGCCTCTGTGTGACTTTTGCTCCGGCTGGGGTTCCGCATCCCATCAGCATCCGGCAGCGGTTTAAGCCAGGGATGATGGGGAGCTGCAGCCCGGTGCCTGTGGAAGTGTGTGAAGAGGGGGAGGTGGCGTCGTTGTTTTCCTTCTCTGCTGTTCTTAGATCCCACCTCCGTCCTCTGCATTTTCAAGGTAACAGCCACAGGCTTTCTTAGAGAGGGAGGGAGGGAGGGATGTGCACCCTGCATAATTGCTCCCTCGTTAGCTCTGTAATTATACGCTGGGCACCAGGGGTCTCTGTGGGAGGCGGCGTTTGCCCGGGAGGCACCCTGTGCTCCAACAGAATCAGGGGGCTGATGGCTGGGGCTGGGGAAGCCATTCAGCCAGAGACCTTCCCTCTGCCCACCGATCTCTCGGCCAGGAGCTCCGTCCAATCGCCCCCTGACCTGCTTCAGCCGGCCGAGTCCTGGCTTGGACCCGATGGCCAGAAGCACTCCGGGCCCCCGCCTGCTGTCCCAGGAGCTCCCTGGCAGTACCTGAGGGGCTGCCCCAAAGGAGGGGTCGGGGTCCACCTATCCTCCAAAACCCCTGAGAAGGCAGGACAAGAAGCAACGGGTGGAAATTAACCAAGGAGAGAAGCAACCTGGGACGAAGGAGGAATTGTCTGACCGGGAGGACAATTAATCTGACTTCCCTCCAGCAAGTGGTGGGTGCTCCAACATTGGGGGCGTCTTCAAGAAGAGACTGGACAGCCGTTTGTCTGACATGGTAGAGGGTCTCCTGTTGAGCAGGGGGTTGGACTAGAAGACCTCCAGGGTCCCTTCTCCTTAGTTTTAGGTTGGTTCTCTCCTTGGTTAGTCCCATCCACTGTCTTGCCTTCTGGTGCTTTAGGGAAACAATTCGACCCCCCCGTCTTTGTAGGAGCCCCTCAAATATTGGAAAAGTGCTCTCCTGCCACCCCCAGCCCTCCTTTTCACTAGACTACCAGCCAGGCCCAGTTCATCGTATGTTTCGGTCCCCAGCCCCCTCCTCATTCTGGTTGCTCTTCTCTTTCCAGAGTCCAGTTGAAGTCGATGGGGCTTAAGGCTGGACACCCCCGGCTGAGAGATCGTTCTATGCACTAAAATCTTGGCGATGCCCCTGAATGTGGCTGCTTGCCCCCAGGTGCAACTTCCGGGGTGGGGCTGAGGGTGGGCTCCCGTTTCCTGAGCAAGTTGCTGCTGGCGGATGGCTGGACGGTCTTCCTTCCCCAAACTTCCCCCCCTCTCCTCCTCTCCCCTATCAGTGCAGTGCGCACTCATCAATCACATTTACTGGGCCCTCCGTACAGAGCGCAGTCGGTGTCTTTGGGACTGAGTGCATTAATCATTCGGGAATGGAGTGCCGCGTCTCTGGAGTCGCTGTGCAACAGGGCATCCGAGTGGGGAAAGGGTGGAGAATGAAGGAGAAGCTGCTCAGCTGCTGGGCTGGACTGGCCTCGGCCTGAGCAAGGAAGGAGGGGCAGTTCAGCTGGGCACCCCCCTTTTCGTAGAGTGGAGATGGGACGGCTGCAATGAATATGGCCCCTGCATTAGCCATTGGTCGGTGACCAGAAAGCAACCACAGAGATGGCTGTCAATGGCCTTCTTCTGGCCTCCAGGAAAAACAGAATTACACTGGAAGGGACCTTGAAGGTCTTCTAGTCCAACCCCTGCTCAAGCAGGAGACCCTAAACAGCAGAGCTGGCTGGGGAATTCTGGGAGTTGAAGTCCACAAGGAGCCCCTCATCCTCCCCCATTGCAGACCAAAGGTTATCCAATCTCTTCTTATGGAGCCCCTACGACCTCCGGAGGAGCCTCTTCAAGGCCAGAGCAGATCCCTACCAGGTCAATCAGCAGATCCTTTGGGGGACCCCTCCACAGTTAGGGGGGTTGATTCCTCAGCTCGTCAACCCGAAGCTACGCCGGGGCTCCCTGCCTTCCCAATATCTTCTCCGCTTTCTTCCTGACGGCTTGAAATATTGGAAGGCTTTCCACCAGTCATCCCTTAATCTCCTGCTTTCCCCTCCCGAGGCTGCCCAAATCCCTTCGGCTTCTCCTGTTCTAATTTGTCTCCCTGATCCCTTTGGCGTCTTTATAGCTCTTCTCAGGCTCCTTCTCCCATTTTGGAGGCCCGCTTTGTTCTCCGTGTGGAGGGGGGGGCTGCCTCGGCCTCCCTTGCCGGCTGCTTCCGCGGTCTTCGTCCTCAGGCAAGCATTTTGTCTGATGCTCAAGGCCATGTCCAGGAGGCGTCCCAACGGCCCGCAGGAAGACCGAGGCCTGGCGGACGATTCTGCCTGTGCTCCACGGCTTGGCTATAATTGGTGACTTTATCACCCAGGAGTCTCAGGTGGGCAGCTCAGCTTGAGCAGAAGAAGAGGCTGGCTGGCGTGGCCGTCTTTCTCCGAAGCAGAGAGATGCAGCTTCTGGCGGGGAATCCTGACCAAAGGAGGCTGCTGAGAAAGGAGCTGGCACAACCCTCCACCAACGCTGCGCAAATTGGGGGAGTTAAGCCAAGGAGAAAATATTTTGCTACTGATCTGGTCTCCTGCCGAAAGCACAAACAAGCAGCTGGTTTTTCCTCCTTTCCTTTCCTTTCCTTTCCTTTCCTTTCCTTTCCTTTCCTTTCCTTTCCTTTCCTTTCCTTTCCTTTCCTTTCCTTTCCTTTCCTTTCCTTTCCTTTCCTTCCATTCTTTCCTTTCTTCCTTTCCTCTTCCTCTTCCTTTCCTTCTTCCCTTCCCTTCCCTTCTTTCCTTTCCACCTCCCTCCCTTCTTTTCCTCTCCTTCCCTCCCCTTCCCTCTCCTTCCTTCCTTCCTTCTTCCCTTCTCTTCCTTCTTTTATTATATTTAAGCTCCCCCCCCAGCCCCCAGCAACTCTACAACAACTCTAGACACCGAGACTGATATAATATAATAAAAGACAAATCAGCAACAGAAGCCATAAATGTCCAGGCAAAACAAACGGCTCTACAGAAACACCCCCAAGGGGGTCTTCGGAGGCCCCTCCAGACATTTGAGCAGCGTTCCCTCTCCCTGGTTTCCATCTTCATCGTTTGGCTTCTTTTAATGCCGCATGTTTCCCTTCTGACTTGGTGACATGCTGCCCGGAGTGACTTTGCCCGAGCTCGGTGGCCGCTTCAATGTCTCAAATAAACACATCCATCACTCAGTCAAAGCCCCGGAGGACAGCCAGGCTTCTAAGGGCTCCTGGAACCACAGGGGGCTTCAGCGTGTGTGTGTGTGTGTGTGTGTGTGTGTGTGTGTGTGTGTGTGCGCTATTCCAAAGTTCAGGGGCTGCAAAAGGACAGAGCCCCCCCCCTGGAGAATTGTCCCCTCTGCAATTGTCCCCTTGGCAATGTTTGAATTCACCTGTTTTCTCAAAACACTGAAACCTCCACTAGCCACGATGGGCAAAGCCTCCTGGTGGGAACGCAGCCCGAGCCCCTCCTGCAGCTGCTGCCTGAAGGACGGTTGTCATTCCACAGTCCGGAGGACCTGGTGCCTTTGTGTGGCCAGCGAAGACTTCCACTCCACTCCACTCCTTTCCGCTGTTTCCCATTCCTTTTGTCGTCCTTTCTCCCCGAGGAAAGGAGACGTCCAGCAGCAGATAAAGAGGGTTTCACCAGGCGGGCGGATTCTTGCTCCAGGGCGAGCAGCCCAAGCAGAGACAGCTGTGAGGTTTTGAGGGTTACAACAACCACACACACACACACACACACACACACACACACTGAGCAAATGCAGCTATCCTGGCCCAGACGAGGAGGAAGGCGCCAGTTTCAGGGGCAGCCTACAGGGACTCCTTGACGTACGACCACAACTGAGCACAACAGTTTACGTCGCTCAGCGAGACACGTGTCAAGTGAGTTCTGCCCCATTTTACAACCTTTCGTGCCACGGCTGTTAAGGAAATCACCGCTAAGTTAGTCACACAATTGTAACGTGAACCCGGCTCCGCCACCGACTTTTCTTGTCAGGAGGTCGCAAAAGGGGATCACGTGACCCCCAGGGACGTTGCAAACCGTCGCAAATATGAACCAGGCATCCGGATTTTCATCACGGGACCACAGGGAGGTTGCCATGGCTGTAGGTGTAGAAAACCGTCCTTTTTCAGTTCTGTTTGCAACTTCGAACGGTTATAAATCGAGGACCACCTGCACCTGCGTGACGGCATCAATCCCAGGGGGGGATGTTGTCCTTTTTAAATCTTCCAGCCAAAGAAAAAAAAGAATCAGAAAAAAAAAGAGTACAATGCAGAACCTGCCAGAAAGTTGTCTCCCTCTTTTCCTTGCAGGCGAAGGATGGCCACTAATAGGATCGGGGGCCCAGTGTGACCCTGGGCCAGGCAGAGGGAGGGGAAGGGCTAGGCTGAACACAATGGAACAGTTGGTCTGTCACCCATCATCCCCAGCCACGGAGACCCCTGGAATCTCTTCTGACCGCCGAGGAGATTGTCTTTCCACACCACAATTGGAGCCAACATTTGTGGAGAAGCAAAGTGGTTGTCGAGTCACGCCTGATATTATGACCTTCCCCTCCCCCACGGCCATTAAGTGAATCTGGCTTCCCCTTATTAACTTGGCTTGTCAGAAGCCCGACCCCCAGGAACGTCGGCTTTCGTGTTACCCTGGGAAACTGCAGCTGTTGTAAATGCAGGTGGCTTTCCAATCACCTGCATGGTGACCACGTAGCCGTGATGGTCATAAACCCAAGGACCGGACATAAGTCCATTTTGTTTCAATCCAGTTGTAATTGTAGATTATTGCAAAGTAGGTCATTAAGAACCCCGCTTAAAGGAGGCTTGTCTGCTAGCAGGACCTGCTCAGGTGGGCTGCCGTTTCTCCCTCTCCCCCTCCCATCAAGCGGTTTTGCTAAGGTCAGCTCATGCCTCACCGACTTCATCTATCACTGTGTGCCACAGCAGCAGCTGATCTCGCTGACCTTTTCCACCAGGTAGAGCACCTAGGGCCCTCCGTGACTTTTGCACCAGCCTGTCACTCCTGGCCAAGAACAGGAACTGCAGAAGGTTGGGGGTGTGTGGGTGGGCCAAGGACAGCCTCCCACCCTGGATGTGGGGTCGGTGGAAAAGTTCTTGGAAAAGTGGGCCAGCCTTGCTTCAGCCAGGAATGTGGAAGGATGGGGAAGGATGAGGTGCCACGACTGTCTTCGCTTGTCCTTGACGGTCGGTGGCCGGTACCAAGATGGACTCTAGAACCCAAAGGTCATTCCAGTCGGGAGACGTCCCCAGCCACGGAGGGCTCCAGGAACACACCATGGCCTCCTACCCTTCCTAGAAACTTTATTAGCCCCAAAACAAAATCATAACCATGATATGCTGCACATCCCAGTTCTGGAAGCTTTAGATCAGGGGTCTCCAACCTTGGCAACTTGAAGCCTGGAGGACTTCAACTCCCAGAATTCCCCAGCCAGCAAAGCTGGCTGGGGAATTCTGGGAGTTGAAGTCCTCCAGGCTTCAAGTTGCCAAGGTTGGAGACCCCTGCTTTAGATGATGATAAGGTCTGTTCAGGAGGAACATCTGGGCAACTGGACTTACTAGACCAGTTTTTCTCCACCGTGCCAAGTTTAAGGCTGAAGATAATACGTCAGACAGCAGAATATATGCTGCAGACCTGAACTCTGGACGCTTCTCAGCAAAGCTGGCTGGAGAATTCTAGGAGTTGAAGTCCACAAGTCTCGCAGTTGATGAGGTTGAGTAACAAGGAACTTGACTCGATGGTTCTTCAGCCTTCTTCTTTGGGGGGTGGGGAAGCAAACGAGGGGAGGACCCTCCAGTTTTGAGGGACACCGATGGAGGTGAGGTAGGCCTGGTCGATGCTCCACAGCAGGTCCTCTCTGGTGGAAAGCTCCTGGTGCCCAAGTCTCTCTCTTCCGAGAATTTCTCTTTCGATTTGGACTGGAGAGATTCCGGTTTAGTTCCCACCCAGGGTGGGAGGGACTTTCTGGAGGACCCCAAGCCAGCCACTCTCTCTCACCACAATTGGGGGATAAATTTGGAGAGGGAGGACTCCACGTTGAGTAAGAGAGTCTAAATTTAAAAGAAATACCACCCCAAGCGCTGAAAATGTTCAATGACCTTAATTATTATTAACGGTATGAATCAATACTCGGTTGTTCATCGTAGACTTAATGAGTCTTTAATTAAAAATAGGACTCTGGAAGCTGGGAAGTGGGCTCCGCAGGAGTCCCTTCAAAGGACCTTTCATTGGCATTCATGGTCAGTGGTGACAATGGCAGAATGATGCTCTCTGTGTGCATGAGTGTGTCCACACACTCACACACACACACGGCATTGTTACTCACACCCGATTTCTCACGTCAGGACCTAGTGGGATGCTGTCATCCTGCTGCTCTTGGGGGGATGGGCTTCCCGCTTCGAGCATTTTGGTGACTGCAAGTTTCTTGCGTGGGGGAGGGGAGGGGAGGCAGGAAAGGAGCCCAGAAGGCACAAAAAAGGAAAGGAGGCAGCAAGGAGAGTTCTGCCTGGAGAAGCAGCAGACGCCTTGCCTGCTGGATTTTGCAGGGTCTACGAGGTAAGTTCCTAGGGCAACATCTGTTCCATTGGTTGGATGTCAACGGGGAGAGAGACCGATTCCAAGGATGCCACTTGCAGCCGTTGCCAAGTCATGGCAGAGGTTTCCCTGTCTATGGAGATCCTCCGTCCTCCAGGTCATGGATGTCCCAAAGGGGCCTTTTTTTCCAAGAGGCAACTGGACTTTCCGGCTTTTCTTTGAAGATGTTTCGCTTCTCATCTCAAGAAGCTTCTTCAGTTCTGCCTGGATGGTGGGGAAGGGAAGGATCTGTGTTCCTTGCAGACCGCTGGTCATTTGCATCCTTTTTAGAGGGTTGTTGAGGCCACATGGAGGTTTATCTCTGTGTCCTCAGGGTCACCTGAGTGGTGCAAATGGGTGTGGAGCCTTCTTGGAACGGCTGAAAGGACGGTGGTTGTAGACTGGAGACAGATGACGCCGTATCCCACCCCCCTCTGTTGAGGGGGGGCTGTTCAATTCTGACACAGACGGCCGCTTGGACCGCTCTTTCACACCAGCTGGTCCTCTCTGCCCAAAACGTGGGCTTTGCTGCCTTCAAACGGGTGGCCTGTGTCTTTCAAATGCAGATGGACGGATGAATCTAGTCCTGAGGGATTTGTTCTCCTATGTTGTGCCGTGGGGTCCTCACTTAGTGACCATTCGTTCGGCAACTGTTCCAACTTACCATGACACTGAACAAAACAATCCTCACGCTGACGAGGGTTGCGCCATCCCCGCAGTCACGGGAGGGCCATTTGCGACCTTCCTGCCAGCAAAGTCATTGGGGAAGCCGGCGGGAAGTCAGAAATGGCAACCCGATGAGGTCCTTGCTGACTCTCCGTGGCGATTCTCTTAAGCAAAGCTGCCTGGGGAATTCTGGGAGCTCCCCTGCACTGATGGACCTTCTTCCCAACCTTCGCCGAGACCCCACAGCAGATGTTTCTTGGAGAATACTTGCTTGGTACCGATGAAGCCTGTTGTGTGACCCCCACCCCCAAGTTATTTGTACGTGCCCGGCTGGTGCATCCAGACTGCCATGATGGAGCATGCAGGGAGAAGAGGGTCTATCACACTTGAGGGTCTTCACTTAATGGCGGACCCTGAGAAGACGCTCCTCCCTTCCCGGCTAAGTGGGGAGGGCTCACCCGTCTGGAGGCCCCTCCCTTCCAGGAAGAGGAATCGGGCCGGGATGTAGCAGTCTGAATCATGCCACCGACTCCCACATTGCATGACAGGCGAAGGTTTCTCTCTCTCCCTGTTGTTGGAGGAGTTGGATTGTTATTTGCACAGACCCTGACCCAGAAAGAAAGAAATCGTGTTTCTCTCGGAGTAACAAGAGCCCGGCCTGCTTCTCTTGGAAATAGGGCATCTTGTGAGAAGCCTGAGCAGCTCACCATTCTCTCTCTTTCAGATAATCAGGGTTGAGCTGGCACCAGGGACGCCCACGGGCATCCGCGCCAGTGCCAAGGCCGGCCAGCTGGCCAGCCAGCCATTCAGCAGGGCGTCAAGCAAGGTTTTATGACCAGCTTGAGGCTGGCTGGGAGTTATGCAAGAGGCGGCCTAGAAGCCCAGCTGCGAATAGTCTCTACAATTTCTCACAGCTCTGATCCAGTTCTGACGGTAGTTGTAAGACGGCTTCCCTTCAGAGCAGGGGTCTCCAACCTGGGACACTTTAAGACTTGTGGACTTCAACTCCCAGAGTTCCTCAACCAGCAAAGCAGGGGTGGGATTCTACCAGTTCGCACCTATTCGCTAGAACCGGTTGTTAACATTCTAAGCAGTTGGGAGAACCGGCTGTTAGAAGAAATTACTGGGCTAATCCTGTAAGGAAGGCAGGAAGGAAACATTCTGGTGTTGCTTACAGAAACTGCCTCTCCGTTAACCCTTATTACGTTCTTGGCAGGACTAGACTTCCTGTCTCAGGAACCTCTCTGGAGTTTTTTTCCTCCTTTGCTGGTACTTTGCTTGTGTGGAGTGACCATTCAAAGTTACAATGGCACTGAAAAAAGTGACTTATGACCATTTTTCACACTTACGACTGTTGCAGTATCCCCACAGTCATGAGAGGCGAGGCAAAGAGATGCGTGCCTCGATGTGAGTGATATTGAGTTGGCCACACTCAGCCAATAACATGACCACGAAGCCACGTCCACCCAGTCACATGACCACCAAGCCACGCCCTCAGAACCGGTTGTTAAAAATGTTGAATCCCACCCCGCAGCAAAGCTGAATTCTGGGAGTTGAAGTCCATAAGTCTTAAAGTGGCCAAGGTTGGAGACCCCTGCTCCAGAGGTTGTGGCTGCTCCAACACTACAGGCTGTTAAGAAGAGAGCGGACAGCCATGTCTGGAAGGATGCAGGGCAGCGGTCCACCACCTTTTTTAGCTTTGTGGACTGGCAAAGGTGGACAGGGGACGGCTCCCCGTGAGTGGCAGGCAAGGGTGCGTGGCTCTATTTAAACGAGCAGCGCCCAGGGAAAGGAGCGCTCCACGGAGGGGCTTGAGGGGAGAGAAGGCCAAATTTGAGGGATAGTAAGATGGCGAGGGGGGCTGAGGAAGGGGGGCAATTGAGGGAGGGAGCATGCAGGGCTGGGCTTGCCTGGAGGAGCTGCCCTGAGCCCCGTTCCTATTTGCCAGGGTCTGTGTGTGAGCCCCCCCCCCACTCCGATGAAGGGCGGCCATTGGGAAGGATGAGCGCCACGCGCTGTGGCTTTGGCCATCCTCAAAACCTGGCTGGTTTCCATGGAGATGTGGCATCCAGGACTTTGAAACAGGAGAGGGGCATGTGGGGAGGGAGGCGGGTTTCACCCAGGGGTTTCTGAAGCCTGATGAGGACACAAGCCCATGTCCAGGCTCTCCTCTGGCCACCAGCACCCCAGGGATGGCCTCTCTTGGCCCTTGTCTGGAGGGAGGGAGGAAAGGGGAGAAAAGGGGAGGGAGGCAGGGAGGGAGGGTTGTAAGTCAAGGACCACCTCCAATTGGATGAATTAATTGGTTTTTTTTTAGCCAAGGATGGAGACGGAGGAGTTAAGCCGTGTCCCGCGAGGGCTGACTCTGAACCAGGCACTTGGCATGTCCCTCCCGGCCTGGGCATCCCTCTGGCCTCATTGCCAGGTGGCCCGAAAGGCCCTCACCTCCCTCTGGGTTTCTACTTTGGCCCCCACTCCACCTTTGCAGGAGGGCCCAGAACCAGCTGGGGCAAGGAACGTTCGGATCCTCCGTGGAAGGCCGTGGGGGGGCTGGGGGCCCTCAGCCTGCCCTGTGGTGGAGGGGCACGGGGGGACCCCTGGCTCTTCTCGGCAGAAACCGCTGCGCAGGTGCAAGGAGGCCACTCCTTCCTTCTTCCTCCACGTTCAAAAACCATCGTCGTGGCCACCAAAATACCGCACAGGCAACCCTCAACTTATAACCAGGGGTGGGATTCAATTTTTTTAACAACCGGTTCTGTGGGCATGGCTTAGTTGGTGGGTGTGGCTTGGTGGTCATGTGACTGGGGTGGACATGGCTTGGTGGTCATGTGACTGGCTGGGTGTGGCCAACTCAACACCACTCATATCAAGGCACACATCGCCTCACCTGGCCTCTCATGACTGTGGGGATGCTGCAACAGTCGTAAGTGTGAAAAAGAGTCATAAGTCACTGTTTTCAGTGCCATTGTAACTTTGAATGGTCACTCCACACAAGCAAAGTACCAGCAAAGGAGGGGAAAAAAAACTCCAGAGAAGTTCCTAGTCCTGCCAAGAATGCAATAAGGGTTAACGGAGAGGCAGTTTCTGTAAGCAACACCAGAATGTTTCCTTCCTGCCTTCCTTACAGGATTAGCCCAGTAATTTCTTCTAACAGCCGGTTCTCCGAACTGCTTAGAATGTTAACAACCGGTTCTAGCGAATAGGTGCGAACCGGTAGAATCCCACCCCTGCTTATAACCTTTCCTTTAGTGACTGTTCAAAGTTAACGACTGCAACTAACTTCATGGCTGCCAGGATCCGCTTAACAAGTATGGCCAGAAAGGTTCTGAAATGGGGCAAAACTCACTTAGCAGAATAGATTTGGGGTTCAATGGCGGTCATAAGTCAAGGACTGTCTGTACGCAGCCCCCCCTCCCTGAAATCCAAGGACAACTGCTCTGCGCCCTCTGCTGCCCGGCATTGGCATTGCAGACTCCCTGACCCCTTTGGTGCAAGGGTTTCTCAGCTGGGCCCAGGGGGAAAAGTCAGGATTCCCCCCACCTCCGTGGTCGGAGACCCCCTGCCCTTGGGGGAGGGAGGGAGGGGGCACCGCTTTCCCAGGGCAGGTCCTCTTGGTCCTTCCAATCCGCCAAACCAATTTCCAGGCCAGGCCGTTGTGCTAATTGCTCCTCCGATTAAACTGGCGGGGAGATTGAAAGCGACCCTCTCGATAAAGGAAGCAGTGATGAGCCCCCCCTCCGGATCCCGCCCTCCCTCAGCGAATATGCCAGAAGGATGATAGATCTGTAAAATGCAGCATTTTTCTGCCAGCGACAATCTATCTCCAGCCTTTTGGAGGAAGTAATCAAACTGCTAGACTTTAATAACCTCGCCAGCCAAGGATGCTGCGTAAAATCTTCCTTCTCAAACTTTCTTTCACTTTTTTATTTTTTCCCAACTTCCCTCCACAGGACAAGAACGTCTGCAAAACCTTGCAAGAAACCGATAGATTTTCCGTCAGAACAACTGCATGTTTAAGTTCAGCCATCAAGGTTAATTTCTATAAACCAGCGTTTCTCAAGCTTGGCAGCTTTGACATCTGCAAGTAAACAACCAAGCTGAGAGCGCCCAGGACCCCACCGTTGTTGTCTCCTCCCCCCCCCTCTCCAGTAACCCCACTCCCTTCTAGCACTGGTGATGTTACCTAGTTGGGTCATGAAACGTCTGCAAGAAGACCACCAAAGCTCAGAGTGCCCAAGACCCCCTTCTCTTCCTCTCCTTCCTTCCTTCCTTCCTTCCTTCCTCTCCTTCCTTCCTTCCTTCCTTCCTTCCTTCCTTCCTTCCTCTCCTTCCTTCCTTCCTTCCTTCCTTCCTTCCTTCCTTCCTTCCTTCCTTCCTTCCTTCCTTCCTTCCTTCCTTCCTTCCTTCCTTCCTTCCTTCCTTCCTTCCTTCCTTCCTTCCTTCCTTCCTTCCTTCCTTCCTTCCTTCCCTTCCTTCCTTCCAGCACTGATGATGTTACCTAGTTGGGTCATGAAACGTCTGCAAGGAAACCACCAAAGCTCAGAGTGCCCAAGACCCCCTTCTTCCTTCCTTCCTTCCTTCCTTCCTTCCTTCCTTCCTTCCAGCACTGATGATGTTACCTAGTTGGGTCATGAAACGTCTGCAAGGAGACCACCAAGCTCAGGGAGCACCCAGGACGCCACAGTCCTCTTCCTCCTCCCTCTCTTCTCTGCAAACCCACCCTGTTCTATCATTGATAATGTTACCTACCTGGGTCATGAAGCGTCTGCAAGGAAACCAACCATCTCAGGGACCCCCCAGGACCCCCCAGTTCACATCTGAGCTACCAGAGTCTCTTCTGCTTAAGGGCAACACAGCCGGAGCCCCTTCCCTGCCCGAGTGGCTCTTCAGCACATTTCTGGGGCCACCGGACTGGTCTGCTGAGAGAATTGAGCCTGGAAGGCAGCTGTGAAAAACGGCACTCTTATCCCTCCCGACAGGCTTTGAAAGGCTGGTGGCCCCAGTGCAGGGCTGGGTGGCCGCTCTACCTCGCCAGGAGGAGCTTTCCAGTGGGCAGAAGGTGCCCTCGGGTGGTGAACGGCTGTGCTGCCAGGGAGAGTGACCCGCAGGCTCTTCCTCGGCCAGAGAGAGAGCCAAGCCAAAGGGCGGGCACATCCTGGAAACTTCAGTCAGGCCCAAAGGCGACAAGTTCAGGGCCACCTTTCAGAGAAGAAGACGAAGAAGAAGAAGAAGTAGAACCAGCCAGTTTTATTCTCAGACATTTTGGTTACCAGCAAAAGGCTGATGGGGAGGCAGCTTCTGCTCTGCGCACCCTGTGGTGGTGTCTCTAGAGGCTGGGGGGTGGGGTGGGGGGGGTTAAGGGAGAACTTGGTCTTCTCCGAGCGACCCGCGGTTAACGGAAGAAAGCCAGCCGCTCTTTGAGCCACTGCTCTGTCAGCTCTTCTGTGGACCGGATCTCAAAGACCTGGCAAGAAAGGGAATGGCCGCCACCGTTAATCATTCAGCACGGGACAGGTGCCTCTGCTGCACGCCACATACAAACGGGGCATTTGACAAAACTGAAATCCAAGGCAGGAGAAAATAAATTCAATGCTGAGACTCACCGAGAAGACATTACGATTGGCAGCGAAGAAAGAAAAAAAGCAAGACAAATAAAAATCTTGGTCATTATATTCTATGGATCAGCAGCCGTAAGAAGGAGATGATAAAAAAAATAATCCCCTCAAGCCGGAAGAGTCAGAAGGATTGGCAGAACGGTAAACAGTAAAAAAAAAAAAAAAAAAAATAATAATAGAAAAATAAAATCAGGATTAAATACCTTTGTGAGCTCAGCTGCCTGTACCAGCCTGTTTTTGCTTCCAGCGTACATCATCTGTTGCTCCGGCTTGCACCCTGGGTGGAAGGAAGAGGGAAGCATGGTTTATTTGCAATTAGCATTCATTACCTGAGTCAGAATGCCTTGCAACGGGTGGCATAATTCATGGGCACTCAAGGAGAGGGGATTTATTGGGTTAGGGAGACGCGTGTCGTGTCCCCCCGCCCCCAGATTGGACAATCTCGAGCCCCACAGATGCTGGACCACAGCAGCATCCCCTCAGACGGAAGAGAGCTGGAGGCCTTCCCGTCCAACCCCACATCATCCCTGTCCGGCCTCTTCTTGGAAACCTCCAGCGCATATCCTGGCAGCTGAGGTCCCCCTAAAGTCCCCAGGTTGGAGACCCCTGCTAGAAGGGATCGAGCCCACCTGGTAAAAGCCATTTTCTCAAAGAAACAAATGAATAAACCGGCTCCCCTTTAAGTACCCTGGTTGAGACGGTTACTGGATCTTACCAGCTGGGCTGGAGAAGATGAAGCAAAGCGGGTAAGAGATCCGCCCATCCTCATGCGCGTATCTGTAGCTGTAGACAACAAATGTGGGCACACAGGGACAGTCAAGGAAACAACGGGGAGTTTCACAACAAGCCAGAAGGACGGGGACCCTGGAAAGTCTCCACGGAGAGACCCGGTCCACCCCGAGGCTGGTGGGTTTTCATGGTTCCATGCTGAGGGGGTCCTTTTGTGGGGTGCCTCCTTTTCCGTTTGGAGTCCCTCGCCCACCTGACCTTGCCAAAGAACCCAGAGAGGCCCAGACTGGCTTCCTGGTTGAAAACGCCCTTCGCTCCCTCACAGCCTAACCAACCTTCTCTTCCCGTCGCTCAGAAACCTCAGGAGGGAAGGATCCGTTTCTCCTTTGAACTGTTCCCCTCTTTATGGCCGCTTTAATCCTCTCCCGCCTCTGGCCACGCTGGCCATTCCCGCGTCCTGCTGGCTTGGGCGTAGGGCTGAGGCTCCGCGGAACGGACTTCGCTTTGGGGCACTCTTTGCCTTCCGCCCAGCGGTGACTCACCCAGCAGGCCAAACAGATCTGGACCCCGGACTCCTGGGTGACCAT
The DNA here is from genome assembly GCF_049901735.1 of Notechis scutatus. Taxonomy (NCBI): domain Eukaryota; kingdom Metazoa; phylum Chordata; class Lepidosauria; order Squamata; family Elapidae; genus Notechis; species Notechis scutatus. Next base: position 26,809,811 of record NC_142016.1, on the reverse strand, counting down.
TAGACGGCAGCAGAGCAAGAGGGGAACGCCAACACAGGTAGGCCGCGACCTACGACCCCAATTGAGCCCGAAATTTTGGTGGCCAAGCCAGACAGCTGTTAAGTCAGTTTGGCCCCATGTTACGACCTTTCTTGCCCCAGTTGTTAAGAGAATCCCTGCTGCTGTTAAGTTAGTTACACGGTCGTTAAATGGATTTGGCTTCCCCTGTGGACTCTGATGGTCAGAAGGTCGCAAAAGGGGATCGCTGGGATGCTGCGATCGTCATAAGTATGAACCCGTGGCCAAGCATCTGAATTCTGTTCACGTGACCACAGGAATGTAGCAACGGTCACACGTGTGAAAAACGGTCGTAAGTCACTTTCCTCAGTGCTGCCACTAAGTGAACAGCCACTAAACGAATTATTGTCAGCCGACTACCTGGTCATCCAGATTTATTCAGCCCCCAACTGTTGGTTGAGGAAGAGCAGAAGGAAGGCTCAGTCAGACCAGAGGCCAACTGTTTAGTGGTAGCCCGCTTTCTGCTGTGGTCAGCCGGACGTTCCTGAGAAACTCCGGACGGCTGAAGCGGCCCCTCCCCCATCAACTCCCCTTTAACCTGCAGACCCTGCCCCCTCCTGAGGTGCCACGGATCAGCTACACCTTGGCTGGGGGGAAAAGGCTTCCCCTCGTCCATCCTGAAAGCAGAGAGCAGCGTCCAGGGACAGACAGGCCGGAAGGCACAGAAGGTGGAACTAGAGTCAGGATATCGGGGCTGGCGCTCGGGTAGCTCGCCACTCAGCTGCTCGGGGGAGATGTCCTGTGGAAGAGGAGAGAGGAGAGGCGTCACGTCAGGGTAATAGGGACGGCACACACACAGGGGCGAGGTTTCGAAGGGGGGCGGGTTGTGGGGTTGGAGGCAGGGAAAGCATTTCTAAAGTGTGAGCCATGCAATGTTTTCATATAACGGAGTAAGAGAGTTGGGAGGGGCCTTGGAGGTCATCTAGTCCAGGGGTCTCCAACCTGGGCAACTTTAAGGCTGGTGGGCTTCAACTCCCAGAATTCATCAGCCAGCTTTCTGGGAGTTGAAGCCCACCAGCCTTAAAGTCGCCCAGGTTGGAGAGACCCCTGATCTAGTCCAACCCCTTGCTTGGGCAGGAAACCCTAGACCCTTTCAGACAAATGCTGTGCTGGGCGAAGCATTCTGGGAGTTGAAGTCCACAGGTCTTAAAGTTGCCAAGGCTGGGCACCCCTGGCATAAGGGCTTCTGCTTGAGCAGGGGGCTGGACTAGAAGACCTCCAAGCTCCCTTCCGGCCTTAGGAGTCTATGTTTCTATTATACACAGTGCCTAAAGTTCAGAGATGCCCCCCCACCTCCTCCTTGCACTAAACCCCCACGGCAGGCAGGGCCTGCCAGCCTGGTTCTTCCGACCCGAAGAGCCGTCTTCAGCCAGCCATCAAACGGAGCTGCTCCGGCTAAGGACTAAAAGCAGCGGAAAAGTCCCAGCAGGTGACAGGCATCGTTCCGAGTCTCACATCAAAATGCCAAGGTTGTTTAAAGGCTCAGCAGAGCCTCTTGACACTCCCAGATAGTGGAATAAAATGGGCCATAAAATGTTGGTGGTTGCTTGCAGCTCTTAAGAGCCGCGGAGGGGAAGAGGGGGGCGGCTCAGGAGGAGGAGGCAGCAGCACCAGCGAAGCTTCTTCTTGCTCTGCAGACTCGACCTGCATCAAATCGGAAAGTCTCGGGAGGCTTCTGCCTGCTCTGACTTGGGGGGGAAAAGGGGGCTCCGAGAGTCGGGAGGAAAGAAGGACTGGGGGGAGCATGACAGCAGAATTCCGATCTCCTCCAAAGCCCCCCCCAAGGCAGGAGAAGGAGCAACGGGTGGTTAATCAATCAACGGGTGGTTAATCAATCAAGGGGAGAAGCAACCCGGAATTCGAGGAGGGATTTCCCAACCGACCAGGGGAACATCTCCAGGAGTTGTGGGGGCTCCAAGAAGAGACAGGCAGAAACGGGACGGGGTCTCCCGCGTGAGCAGCGGGCTGGACTAGAAGACCTCTAAGGTCCCTTCCGGCTCTATTCTGATGAAAAAGATCAGGCCCTTGCCCGCCTCCTTTCCAAGGCAGCAGAAGCCGCTCCGGGGCAGCTCAAGGGAACGAGGAGGCTGCTTGCAGCCCTGATAAAGGTGCCCCCACCGGCCCTTTGCCACCCAGACGGAGCCACAGCCGTCCTCAACTCTGTGCGGGGGGGCCTGGGGGGTTGGAAGTGGAGGGCGACGGGGGCAGCAACAGAGAGCAGTGCAAGACCTTCCCAGAGCCTGACAACCGAGGGTGGGAGCCCAAGGAAGCGATTCCCCTAACAACTGGGACAACAAAGGTCCTAAAATGGACACGTGGTTAAAAAAAAACACCTCACTTAACAACGATCTTGCTTAGCAATAAAACTTTTGGGCTCCATTGTGGTCGTAAGTCGAAGAGTCCCTGTATTACAGGAGGGAATCTCAAGACAGAACATCCATTAACATTTGGATCCCACAAGATGGAAGTAATTGGTCTTGACTCCCTGCTTTCCCTGAATAATCGAAGTGGTTAATTCTATTTAGAAGCATCTATTTTCTGCCTCATCCTACCTCTAATATTATTAAGCGCCGCTTTTTGCTGTCAGGATTCCCTCAGGACCATTAAAATGATTTTGCATTCTGATAAAAACCAAGCTTTCCGCAGAATCCCACCGTCTCTTTGTGCGTTGCGAAAAAGCAGTGAACCAGAGATCAAATCATGAACATCTTGCTGACATGCGTGAAGATTGTAAAACATACTGAATTAAATAGGAAGGCAAACAATGCCATCAGCACATTGTTCTCCAGAGATAATAAATTTGATTTGAAATTCAATTTGCTTTTTTGTCCAGCCCAGTAATTTCTAGCAAAATTTACATCCAGGAGGCTGGACTGGGTAATGGAAGAGTTCCCTTTTGGAAGAAAAAAAAAAAGATGAAGTTGCCTTCAGTCAGATTGGCAGAACAGGGTGGGAACTTAAATCAGGAGGAATGGAAATGGAATGTGTATTCTGCACATATATAAATGTACTTGCACGCACACGTGAAAGAATGAGTGCAAATGAAAGAATAACGAGAAGGCATAGTTGATTGCAGGGCCCTCTGTGAAAAAGCCTTCCATCTTGGGTATGATTTGGGATTTGGTAGCCTGGCTACCTTTTCACTGTGCAGATGGAAAAGAGCTGGCTCGTAATTCATCTTAATTCATATGTAGCTAATTCATTTTTATGCCCCAAGGCAAAGTTCCTTTATAACCTCCTCTCATTATAACAAAATACACATTTCTGTGTTTTTCTAGCTTTAAAAAATTGAGTGTTTTTAAGCATCTGAAATTATACTTAAGCAGCTAGAGAACTATTCATGAGTTGCAGCCCTTCTCATGCTGAACATTTGCATCTTATTTGATATAAAAGAAAACATTCTGCATTTTCATTGATTTAGGACTACGGGAAAGATGTAGCTTTGTCTACCCTCTACGGCTTGGTTTAATGCAAGAGTGTCCACATTGGCAACTTTTAAGACTTGTGGACTTCAACTCCCAGAATTCCCAGCCAGTGCATGCTGGCTGGGGAATTCCGAGAATTGAAGTCCACAAGTCTTAAAGTTGCCAAGGTTGGACATCCCTGGTTTAATGTATATTATGAGTCATCTCTGCAGTTTAATTAATCTTTGTAACGTGTTTAGCAGCAAAGACATGCTAGGCAATTCTCTGATTCTTCAACCAACATAGGTTTTAAGGCTAAATTATTTGATGAATGATTGTAACTATGATTATGACCTATGACCTATTACTTGCTGTTATATTATGAGCTTAAGCACCAGAGACAAATTCCTTGTGTGTCCAGTTGCACTTGGCTAATAAAGAATTCTAGTTCTATTCCATTCCATTCTATTTCTATAATGCTGCTTTAATTTACAGACTGGGCTTATGAATAGGAGGTATTTAAATGCATTCAAAATATGGGTGGGCTTCTTTAGTGGGAATACGGTACTCATTTTAGTTATAAGAACGAAACAAAAGTTGTGCCTACCTGAAATTCCTCCTCCAGAACCACCAGTTGTCTGTCTTTGTCAACTTTCACTAATGACAGAGAGAGGAGAAACCGATTTACGTGTTTTTTTCACTTCCACTGGTTCCCTAGAAAACACGCTGTCTCAGTTCCCGCCCATTCCTTGTCCCTCTCAAATCTTCCAGCATGGCTGCTAGACAAGGGTGGGCACAGAAACCCTGACTCTTTAATAGCGCTGAAGCAATCTGCGGTGAACAGGATTACAGCCAAGAGCTGTTTCCATATCTCCCTCACTTTATTCAAAGTGATGACAAGTTCACGGATGTTAAAGATTGCCTATACGGCTGTCAGCGGAGGTTCAATGAACATCAAAGCCACTTTAATACAAGGGGCACGAAATGCTGACAACATTTCAAAGTAAGGAGCTGCACTTCTCTTGGGTGAAAAAAACACAATCACAAAGATGTACAATGAGTTCATTAAAAGCATAAACGCACACGCACACACAGAGCACACACAAGCATAATCACTGAGGAAGCACAAATTCTTGAAATGCATTAAGGTATCAGTGCTGTTGAGTGCTAAATTTGTGCAAAGTATGGGCCAGGCATATTGTTTTGCCCTAATACAGGTAGTCCTCGACTTATGACCACAGGTGAGCCCAAAATGTACATTGCTAAATGAAACATTTGTTAAATGAGTTTTGTCCCATTTTATGACTGTTCTTGCCACTGTTGTTCAATGAATCATTGCAATTGTTAAGTTAGTAACAAGGTGGTTCAGTGAACCTGGCTTCCCCATTGACGTTGCTTGTCAGAAGGTCGCAAGAGGGGATCACGTGACCCTTCGGGACACTGCAACCACCACAAGTACATGCCAGTTGCCAAGCATCTGAATTTTGATCATGTGACCATGGGGGATGCTGCAATGGTCATAAGTGTGAAAAAGGGCCACTTTTTTCATTGCCGTTGTAACTATGAACAGTCACTAAAGGAATGGTTGTAAGTCGGGGAGTAGCTGTGATTGTGCTAAGTCTCAATGCTTGAGCATCCAAAGGAGAAAAATACATGGGATGAGAAATTAACTTGCAACACAGAGGAAGTCACTCACTAATTAAAGCTGTATTGTTAGTCTCCTTCTGGAAACGAAATTTCTTTAGTTTCTCGATGAGCGCCGGATCCACATCACACACAACCAGGGAATCTGACTAAAAAAAGAAAAAAGAAAGAGCAACCTGGATTTCTCTCCCACTCAGGTCTATCATGTCTGGCATCATTTCATTTTCCTGAAGGCCACACGGGTCTCCTTCCCTCTTTGATTACCTACCGCAAAGGGCTGCCTACATTTTCAAAAATTAGAGTCTCGTGTCCAGCAAAAAACAACAACAATAACACCCCAATGGGAATAGATGACGTATGCCAAACAGGCTTGCTTTCTTAAAACCATCATCCGTTTTGCTATAGCTAAAGGTTTAGAAGTAACTATAAACTTATAATAGAAACTGATATTAACATTTCCAATTTCCAGATGGCTACATGGGGTAGGGGCGGATGAGGGAACTGGTTGCACAAGACTGGCAGATTATATGCAAGTAGGCGATGTTTTTCTAATGCCTTTCTGCTTTTGCAGTTCCTCATTTTTTTAAAAAACGACGACATTCAATCCTTCACAAAACACATCTTTTTCACCTGGATTTTGGAGCCTGCATCCTCGTTCTGAACACGTTGGCTCCATGTAATGGCATTTGCCTACATTCAATCCATCAAATCTTAATTTATGGCCATACACCAACATCTCCACTGCCACTACGCTATTGTAATGTTGGCCTGTTAGGTCTTTGGCAGTGGAAACCATACATTGTTGGTGCAACATCCACAAACACAGGCAAGTTTTGAACCGATTACAAATCATGAGGTTACCAGGAGTCAAGTTAATCTCATCTGCCAACTTGGTTTCTAGGACTTTTTATGCCTAAATGGAATTTCTCCAGCCCCTGTTTGAAAACCTGAGAAAAGAGAGTTCTGGCTCTCCATTTCAGGACCAAACAGGCTTAAATCTTCACAAGGCGCTCAGCAGCTTGGTCATAATTTTTAAACTCGGTTATTCCAAAACGCCCTTGTTTTGAAACGCTGATCTTTCAGTCCAGCACACCGCAACAGAGGAAGTGAGTTTCTAGCAACCCTCACATGAGCTTCCACTATGGCCGTTTCTGCTGAAGCTTCATTTTGAGAGATGCCCAAAAAACGGTTCCTCCAAAACCTCCCCCAGATCTGAAAAAATAACTGACTGAATGGCAAAGTGACCAGTAAAATAAATTTTAAAAGACCACTTTTCCAAGCCTGCTAAGCCAATATTGGAAGCAAGGGCCCCACCCAGAATTAGGAATTGTTTAAGCTAACCATTGTGCCCTGCTGATCTCCAGTCTTATCTCCCCGTCTGTTGAAATCTTGTCGCTCCAAATTCGGTGCTTTTCTGCCCTGGGCAGGATGTGTTGCTCTTCAGCTCGGGGCACCCTCCGACAGATGCAAAGGAAAGACAGACTGGGAGGAAGTAATTGCTGCTGATGGGGTGGAGCATAGAGCAACGCCAAAGGTTTGCATTTTTAGTTGCAAAAGAGGAAGAGCGACCCAGACCACAAGGTGGGAACCTTACGCTGCTGTATTTGGGAGTATTTTTCAAAGGAGAATAAGGAGATATTAAGGCTAGGAATGAGGTTGCCGTCCTCAGCTCCATTTCAAATAGTAGTTTAGCAAAGTGAGTCCCATAAGCACACCAACGTGCCTACCGTCCCTGTCCTATTTTCTTTTTCTTTTTCTTATATGTATCCATTTCATGTATTCATAACTATGTTTATACTTATACCTATTATCTTGTAAGCGATTGACAAATCAAATAAATAAGCATGCCAGGGGGAAAGCAAATTAGTTTGACCTAGTAGAGCTGGGATAGGAAAGTGGCAATTTTATGAGTGGTGGACTTCAATTCCCAGAATTCCCCAACCAGCCATGCATTCACACATCTTAAGGTTGCCAAGGTTGTACAGCTGTTTTATGGTCTTTTTTTAAAAAAAGTACTGATTTTATAATATTTCTGAGCAAAAGAGTGCTCAGCAATCAGTGAGGTTTTGGGGAGGGATCCAACAGACCTGGGTCAGATTAAGTAGGTCCCTTTAACTCAAGCTTAGATTTAATTCCCAGAATCCTCACTCAGCTGAATCCATGCATCACAGAAGGCCAGCTGCTGAGAAATAGCCAGGAAGTCACCTACAGACTGGATTTGATCCGTCTGGTGCTAAAATAGTTTCAACCTTAGTTATCCAAACAAATCAGAGTTGCCTGGTTTCTCACAACATAGGAGCCACCTTATGGGTGAAATGGGCAGCATGTAAATTTTGTGTGTATGTACATGTATATATATAAGTAAATAAATAAGCGTGCTGAATGAAAAGCAAGCCAAGTCAGCCTTAATTCCTTGTGGGGGGAATCCACCCTACTGGGTGTGGGGCAAACCCAGATTGGGTGACCAGGAACTACAGATAAGCCGAAGTCTACAAACCCCACATATGCAGGGCCATCTTGAAGGGGAAGAAAGCAACCTCGCAACACACACAATCCGGGATTGCAGCACACGCAGAGGCCTCAGCTAGCGAACCCAGTTGGCTGGGATGCTCTGCCCCTGCCTTGCAGGGCTTTGACCGTCACAAACCAGGGCTCTCCAGCCTTGGCAGCTTTGCGGACTTCAACTCCCAGAATTCTGGGCCTCGAGGTCCCACAAGCCTTAAAGCAGGGGTGTCCAACCTTGGCAACTTTAACTTGTGGACTTCAACTCCCAGAATTCCTCAGCCAGCAAAGCTGGCTGAGGAATTCTGGGAGTTGAAGTCCACAAGTCTTAAAGCTGCCAAGGTTGGAGAGCCCAGTTATGAACTGAAGGTGGGGAGGACTTCATCTCCCAGAGTGCCATGCCGGCTGGGGCATTCTGGGTCCACTCCTCTCAAGTCTCAAAGCTGGACAAAGGCAGCGCTGGGCCGCAAGAGGATTTATGGGCCGGGGAGTCCGACGGGCTACAAACACCTCGGGAAAGGCGGTTTTACTCGGGTTTGGGGTGCCCCAGCTTGTGTGAACTCAGGCAAGGGGAAGAGGGGTCGCTGGAGGCCTGGACCCGAAGGCCGCGAAGCGAGCGGCGGGTGAGGGGAGCGGGCGGCTTCGGGAGGAGCCCCGCCGGGGTCAAGCCCGCTTCCCGCGCCGCCCGCCGCCGAGGGAGAACCGAGATTTGGGCGGGAAGCGAGGGGCGTGAGAGGCTGCCAGGCCACGCCCCTCTCCTCTCCCCCCCCTCCGCCTCCATTTCCCACCAGCTCATTGGCCATCCGGGAACCCCTCCGCGCAAACTCCACCCCGCGCCGCCCGACTTCGGCGATTGGTGGAGGAGCATCGGGAGGGCGAGAAAGATTGGTGGGCGGAGGGGTGACAGGAGGAGGAGGGTTTAAAAGAAAGCCTCGCGCCGTGACAGCCAATGGGCACGGCAAGGTGACTGACGTAACTAGGCGACCGGGGCGAGTGGGTGGATTGGTTGGTCCGGGACGGCCCGCGCGCTCCCGTGCGTGCGTACGTACGTAGCGTGCCGTCGTCGTCCCGGGTGCGTTCCCACGTCGCGGTGCGTTGTGACGTCGCGCGCCCCCCCCCCTCTGGAGTCTGTGGTGGCTGGAGCTGCCCTGCGTGTGCGAGTGCGAGTGTGGGAGCGTGGCGCGCGCGCGTGTATGTATGTCTGTACGTGGGTCTCCGGGCGTGCGCGCGCGCGCGTGTGTGAACTCGGTCTCCCCGGTGGGGCCGGAGCGGGCCGCGGCGACGGTGAGTGGGGCGGCGGAGGCGGGAGGGCGGCGTAGCTGAGGAGACCCGGCCGAGCCCCCCACCCCACCCCACGCCCGGTGGGGGTCCTCAGGGAGCGGGAGCAGCCCGCCCCCGGGGGAGGGGGCCTCGGCGGGCCCCGCCCCTTCGCCCCCGCTCGGTCGGAGGGCGACCCCAGGCCCCATCATCCCCAGCCACGCCATGGGGGGCTCCCGTCGCAGCCCGAAAGGAGTGGCGCGGCTGGACTTCAGACCCTTCCCAGACGCCGAAGGGCCCCCTTACTTGGACGGTTGTGGGGGAGCTGTTATAAAGACCCCTCCCCCATTCGAAGCAGACTTTCCCTTCTGGGGGGCTGGAGGGGAGGGCAGTCCTCTCCCCCGAAGTGGGTGCCCCCAGCCTCCTGTGGCACTGAAGCCCCCTGAGAGGAGGGGGACCCTCTCCCGTGCCCCTTCCTCGGCTGAGGGGGAGGGCTTCTCAGGACCTCCCCCTTAGGGCCGCCTGTACCCCTCCCTGACGCCACCCCCAATATAATTTATTCCATTTATATTCCGCCCATCTCTCCAGCAAGCGACTCTGGGCGGCCTGCAATGCCCCAAACAGGACAAAACCCTTCCAGGACTGAAAGCGTGGAAACTTTAGGCATTAAAAGTTAAAACATGAAAGTTACTAGGGAAGCGGATCCATTTGCTGGGCTCCCTGCTAGCTCTCTCAGTTGCTCCCCCCCCCCCAAAAAAAAAGGGGGGGAGCGGAAGCTGCTTTCCTGGGTCTGCAGCTTTTGCCCCCTTTAAAAAGTTTCCCTCTGGAAGGAAGGAATGTTTTCCTTTCTCCCAGGACTCAAAAGGTTTCTGCTTGAAGGCCTCCACAGGTGGTTTGGGGATCATTTCCACCCCACGTCTCGCTTTTGGTTCTAGTAGGGACCCTCCTTGGTGGAAGAGGACCGAGGATGGGGAGACCCCAAGGGTACAGATGGACCTGGGGACATTGGCGGTTTCTGGAAGTTTAAAATTTAGATTTATGGGAGCAGGCAGAGAGCTGGGCATGGATGGGGCCCAACTGAGACCGTTCAGGCAACAGGGAAGTAGGGCCACTTTTCCCATAAGAAACTTATAAACTCACTCAGATGTTCCCTTTAGGCTTCTTTTTCAGGAAATATTTGCCTGTATTCATTGTTTTCGTCCTTACGTTGATTGTTGCCTCACGTTGTTGCCCTGTGACGTTTTTCTTTTTGTTCTGTCACTTAGCTCGCTCTGCGTGATAGTTGCTCACAGGATACTTCTCTGGGAGCTGAAATACGGTTCGGTAGTTAAATGTCTATGGAGATTCTCAAATCATCCAGGTCGTGGTTGTCCCAAAGGTGCCTTTTCAAAAACAACTGGAATTCCTTGGTTTTTTTCCCTTGAAAGCGTTTCACTTCTCCTGGAAGAAGCTTCTTCAGTTCTGTAGTTACTTCAGTTCACATTGGGAGTTTCGCAGGTTCAGGTTCAAGAGCATCCCTTGGTTGAGGATTAGGAGTGACAGGATAGCAGTAGTCCAGTATTTGAGAGGCTGCCCCAAAGAAGAGGAAGGGGCCCACCTATTCTCCAAAGCCCCTGAAGGCAGGACCAGAAGGCACAGATGGAAACTTATTGAGAGAAGCAACCTAGAAGTAAGAAGGAACTTCCTGACAGAATAATTAACCCGTGGAATGGCTTCCCTCCAGAAGTTGTGGGTGCTCCATCACTTGGAGGTTTCCAAGAAACGTCTGAACAACCATATGTCCAAGATGACATGAAGTCTCCTGTGTTGGGCAGGGAGTTGGACTAGAAGACCTCCAAGGTCCCTTCCATCCCTAGGAGTCTATGTTTTTGTCTCCATCTTCCTGTATTTCGCCAGCTTCTGACTATACTTGGTAGTGATGCTTGTCTCAGAACGGCCCATGCACTCTGCTGCCAGCTGTTCAATATCACCTTTGCTCAGATCCTCTTTGGGATACTGGAGAGCAAATGCAAAATGAATTCATAATATTTAGCTCTGGGTGATTCGTTAGAGGCACTTCCTCTTTGAGGCAAGACTGTTCTAGCTTAATAGACTTACTGCATCCTTTGTTTTAGCCTCCTGCTTGTTCCTCGCTGTTGGATACAGGTTTTCGTCCATGAAATTGCTCCCAGTGATGATCTGATTTTCCTTCCTCATTTACAGAGGAATCTTTGGTGCCGGTGGTTTTTTTTTTAATGACTAGCCAGGTTTAATGGTTGTCTTCAGATCAAAAAAAAAAAAGCTCCAATTTCTGGACCTGCTGCCCCCAAAAGTGATAAAAGTGGTGTAACTCCAAGTGTAAAGTTCGTTAATCTGTCTCAGGATTACTACAGAGATTCTCTCTAATCCTGAGTCCTGAAATCGATGATGAAAAGAGGATTCAGCTGGGTCAGCTCTTTCCAAAATTTTGATAACTGGGACAACCCCGCATTGTAAAATTGGAGGCACGCTTCTGTTTTTGGTCTCTTAATGCGAATTTGCTCTCTCAAATCCTATCCTGTGGAGGATTTGCAGTTAAGTTTGTAAGTTAATGGTCCAGTCAATATACAGTAACCTGTTCTCACCTAAGCTTCATTGCGGTTGCGCAGCATTTAGCATATTGGGGAAGATCCATGTTTTAGATCGAACCTCATAATAATCTTCTGGTGTCTTCTGGAGTCTTAACTTACATTAAGTACCTTGTAACCAGACATTGCCAAGCCAAAGATAATAGCCTTATGAGATTCTGTTCTTCTTTTGTGGGTTTTAAACGTGGAACTAGAAAGTGGCACTAGATTAGAAATTTAGCACAGGTCTTAATGATCTCTGTCGATAAGAACAAAATTCCATATTGCATGTGATGGCTGAGACTACGTGAGGCACACTGGAGGCCTATATTTAGCTGAAAGCCTTGTCCCACTTAATATCTGTATTGTTTTATTGCCATTGACAGATGCTCTTCTACTGACAGACAAAATTGTGCCACAATCAGATGCCAGGCATCCATCCTGCCCCTTGATTTGAACATGTTGGTTTGTTTTCAGACTTTCGGATGAGAATGGCTCTGAATCTTGTTTTATTGTTTCCTTTTCTTGGTCCTGAGAAAGGCCTGGCTAATGCAAGGAAGTAAGTTACAGAATAACAGAGTTCGAAGGGACCTTGGAGGTTTCCTAGTCCAACCCCTCTGGCCATACCATTTCAGACAAATGGCTGTCCAGCCTCTTCTTAAAAGCCTCCAGTGATGGCGCCTCCACAACTTCTGGAGGGAAGCCCTTCCACTGGTTAATTGTCCTTCCTCTCGGGAAGTTTATCTTTAGTTCAAGGTTGCTTTTCTCCTTGATCAGTTCCCATCTGTTGCTTCTTGTCCCGCCTTCAGGTGCTTTGGAAAATAAGTTGATTCCCCCCCCCCCCGCTTTCTTTGGGGCAGCCCCTCAAATACTGGAAGACTGCTCTCATGTCACCCCTAGTCCTTCTCTTCATCAGACTGGACCTACCCAGTTCCAGCAACCGTTCTTCATATGTTTTAGCCTCCAGCCCCACAATCATCTGTGTTGCTTTTTTCTGCACTCTTTCCAGAGTCTCTACATCTTTTTTATAATGTGGTGATCAAAACTGGACACAGCATTCTAAGTGTGGCCTTAAGCGGTACTAATAGTTCACACGATCTGGATTCTATCCCTCTGTTAATGCAACCTAGGATTGCACTGGCTTTTTGGGCTGCTACAGCACCTTGCTGGCTTGTACTTAAGTGATTGTCTCCTAGGACTCCAAAATTCCCCTCACAGGTGCTGCTATAGAGCCAGGTTTCACCTAATCTGTTACCTGTGCATCTGATGTTTCTGGCCGCATCTTTGAGGGGGGCTATTGGCCCTGATGGGGAAAACTTGAACAAGTCCAGGGGCAAATTTGGAAGCCAAACCTCAGTGTGGGTCATTCCACGGTGTGTTCTGTGCGTCCTAGACGGAGAGCCAAAAAGCCAAGATTGGCCTTGTTGCACTTCTCTTGCATAGCTCGTTTGCGAAGTTGTTGGCAGGCAGGCGCTGCCATAGAGAAAAAATGGGTGTGTGTATGTGTGCTTTGGACACGGTTTGTGCAGAGACAAGTCGGGCCAGCTAAAACTCCGTCTGTTTTTGCAAGAGAAGCGAGGGAAGGATGCCTGCGTAGCAAGCTGTGTCTCTTGGCTTTAATGGCTCTATTCAGGTAGTCCTCGGTTTGCAACTGTTCATTTAGTGACCATTCAAAGTTACAACAGTCCTGAAAAAAGTGACTTATGACCATTTTTCACACTTATGACCGTTGCAGCTTCCCCATGGTCACATGATCAAATTTCAGATGCTTGGCAACTGACTCATATTTATGACAGTTGCAATGTCCTGGGGGGTCACAGGATCCCCTTTTGCGACCTTCTGATAAGCAAAGTCAATGAGGAAGCCAGATTACCAGCTAATTAGTAATTTAACAACTGCAGTGATTCCCTTAACAACTGGCAAGAAAGGTCGTAAAATGGGGCAAAACTGACTTTACAGATATCTCAGCAACGGAAATTTTGGGCTCAATTGTCGTAAGTTGGGGACTACCTGTTTGGGAACAGGGGCCAATCCTATGCTGCTGCCTCACTTTTTTAACACCTGCATGTCTTTTAAGGTGTCCACTGTTAAAGCCAAGAAACTTTAGGAAATGTCAAAGTCAGGAAACACCTTGGAATCTTTCAAGACTTGTGGACTTGAACTCACGGCTGGCTGGGGAATTCTGGGAGTTAAAGTCCAGAGGTCGTTGCGAAGTTTGGACACCCCTGGTCAACGTTATTCTCAACTCTATTTTGGGCCATGCAAGTAGACAGCCTATCTAAGTAAGAATAACATTAAGCCTTGCTTTGTCTTAGAAGCTTCACCGGAATGAACATATTAGGGAAAAATCTAACTTCTTTCAATCAATTTTTCCCCCTTCTCCCATCTAAATATCATTTTTGCATCAGCAACACAGTGAATATCCGCGCAGGGCTTTAAAGAATCTTCCTCCCTCAAAGAAGGCGGTGTTTCGTTTCCACATGAATCCAAAGTAGGGACTCGCGCGTTGCTCTCCTGCAACTAACCATATTATGACATCGTGTTCCTAGTTTCATGGCTTCCACCTTCGTATCCTCCCTGCGTGATCCAAAAGGATCACAATAGTTGAGACTTGTCATTTTATTAAGCTCTCCAGCCTCCTTTGGTCTGGAAACGGGGAAGGTCCGTGCTATCAGCCCCCGAAGTTGAAAACCGTACCGTTTCTCTGGAGTCCCACTTTCTGAACCGGAAAGCCGGGAATGAAATTGGAGGCTCCTGTTGCTTTCTGATTTACACGTCCTATTTTTGGACCTGTGGCAGTGAGGTTTCCTTGGTTTTGGTTTGCAGAGAGAGAAAACCAGAAAGATGCCCCGTGGTGCCCCGGGGGAAGGATAACCGCAGCTCCCCTGCCTTGTGTTCCTTTGCTCCAATTAAACGTTCTGCCGTGTGTCTTGGAGTAGCAAAATGGGCTTAGCCTTGCATTTTTGGAGCTGGTGCGGGGAAGTGGCCAGAAATGTTTGCTAAAGGATATTTCGGCTTAGCTGAGTCACTGGAACCTGACTGTAATTCTAGGCTTCTCCTGGCTTGTTTGTATAACTGACATACATTTCCCTCCTTTGGGCAGAATCTTGATAGCAGATACTAACGTTTTACGTGCAAGAGATTTCAAAGTGAAGTGCAGACAGTTCTCAACTTAATACGTTTAGGGGACCGTTCAAAGTTACAGCTGCATTGGGGGGAGAGTGAGTTGTGACCATTTTCACGCATACGACCATTGTAGCATCCCCAGGATCACATGATCAGAATCCAGGCACTTGGCAACTGACTCATATTTACGACGGTCGCAGTGCCCTGGGGAAGCCAGATTGACCTAACATCCATGTTGCTAACTGCAGTGAGTCACTTAATAGCTATAGCAGGAAAGGTCATAAGACGGGGGAAAACTTACTTAACAATTGTTTCGCTTAGCAACAGAAATTTTGGGCTTGATTGTAAGTGATCGTAAGTCGAGGACTCCCTCTTTCATCTTCCCACCAAGTTTCACTGACCTGGCGGCATGCTCTCCTTTAAGACTACGCAACCCACCTCCAGTTTTGGCTTGCCGTCCCTTTGGTGCTGTGTTGCTGGTCCCCCCACCTGTGTGGCAAAGGTGCCTCTCTCGGGTGTGCGTGTGAGTGCGGATGGCATTTGCCGTGTTGCGAAGGTATAATTAGGGCCAGCTGCCTCCCTGCTCCTCCTGGCCTCGTTTTCTTATGGGGAGCAGCCTTGCTTGAGTTAACTCTAATTATAGTGTCCAGGGAATAGAAGGACCCAGACAGCCGTTTCCTCAGCCTATTCTTTCCCTTTCATTTAAAAAAGAAAAATACAGATGCTCTCTGTTTGTAGGACGGCTTTCATAGAAGTATGGTTTTGCTTTGCTTCCCCCCCCCTCCCGAAAACGGGATGTCCGAACAGTGGCAGCGTCCAGGGGCAACGGTGGCCAGGCCAGGCTTAGGAATGTCGTGTTTTTGATTGATTCTTTCCCCTCTTCAGGGTTGCCCCAAAGGTGCTTTTTCAAGAGGCAACTGACTTTCTATGTTTTTCCTCGAAGACGTTTCACTTCTCATCCAAGGAGCTTCTTCAGTTTCTGCATCCTTGGGACAACCGTGACCTGGGGATGAGAATCTCCACCGTCGAGAGTCTGCTGGGCTGCTCTGGTCTTGAATTCCTGCACCTTAACCCACACCGTGAAATTTGAGGGGTTTTCTGTCAGCAGGCTGGCTGGCTGGCTGGCTGCCTTTGAATGGCAGTTAATTAGGTTCCTCCACCTCATCCGGTGGCGTCCGTCTCCTTTGGGGGTCTTGGGGAAGTCATTTAAAGCTTTTCCCGACATTGCTTCTTGGGGCTCTGCAGGATTTGCATCACTCTCCCTTGAGCCTCTCAAAATGCAATTGGTGATTGTCCTCGCGCTCTCTTCCTTTTGACGCTCCTCCAAACGCCGTCTCTGTAGTGCCATGCTAGCTTTTTCTCCAACTAGCTAACTTTAATACGAAGGATGTCACGTTCATCATTCTGCATCAGTCATGCTCAAGATAGCTTCAGGGGCTGTAGATCGATCCCCTCTTCTCTGGGGCGGCCCCTCAAATCCTGGACCAGTCCTTCTTTTCCTTAAACTAGACACACCCGGCTCTAGCAACTGGGCTTTATATGTCAGTGGAGCGTTAAGTGGTTTAAAGGAACAGGTGTTGTATTTTGTTTTTTACTTCTGTGTTCCAAAGCTGGCTGGGGAATTCTGGGAGCTGAAGTCCACAAGTCTTTACGTGGCCAAGGTCGGACACCCTGTGCTACATAACAGAGAAATGGGGAGGGATTTCCCCAGAGTGTGTCACACCTGTTTCTCTCCCTTTTATGCAGGGGGATCTGAAGGGATCTGTCGAAGAAGAGGGATCCCAAAGGACCTACAGAGAACCAGGAGTTTCTGACCGGCTTCTGTGCCGCCCTATTTCCCCCTGCTAGTGTGAAAATTGGTGTCGTGGTGCTGCCTACGTGCTAACCCTGCTCCCCTCCTTGGAAACATGTGAGGGGTGCCCCTTTCCCTGTACTTTTCCTAACCCCTCCGTGGGTGTGTGTCGTGCTGAGGCCAAGGCGCTGGCCATCATGATGTTCCGGGATCAGGTGGGCATCCTGGCCGGCTGGTTCAAAGGCTGGAACGAATGTGAGCAGACGGTCGCCCTGCTCTCCCTCCTCAAGCGCATCTCTCGCACCCAAGCCCGCTTCCTGCAGCTGTGCCTGGAGCACTCGCTGGCCGACTGCACAGAGATCCACGTTCTGGAGTCTGAAGCTAACAGCGCAGGTAAGTTTTGTGTGGGTGTGTGTGTGTGTGTGTGTGTGGAGTGTGAGCTTTCCTCCCCAGCCCCTTTTTGTTTGCATTCTGATGGCCCATTTGGGTACAGCTAATCCTTAATTTATAACCATTCAGTTAGTGATTGTTTGAAGTTACTTCACTGGAAAAAGTGACTTATGGCCGCTTTTCACACTTACGACCGATGCAGTATTTCTCTCCCCACCCCCGTGGTCACATGATCAAAATTCAGGCACTTGGCAACTGGCATGTGTTCATGACAGTTGTGGTGTCCTGGGGGGTCATGTGATCAACATTTGCGACCTTCCCAGCTGGATTCGGAGAAGCCGGAGCCCCTGGGGGGAAGCCAGGTTTGCTGAGTGACTGCAGGATTCCCTTAACAACGGCAGGGGTTTGCAAGTCCAGCTGGGGAATTCTGGGAGTTGAAGTCGACGAGTCGTAAAGTTGCCAAGTTTGGCGAGCCCTGATCCAGCCGGCTGAAATTCCTTGGCTAATGCCTGTGGCAGCCCCGTAAAAGGGAGGGTGTGGCATCTGGTAGAGCTCTTGGGGCAGCAAGAGAGCCGCTGGCTCCGTCCCGTAGGGCAGGGCGGGGGAGGGGGAGGGGGAGGAGCCTTTTACGAGGAGGACCTGTGGCCTTCAACTGCCGGAAGGAGCCTGGCTGGCTCGGGAATTCTGGAAGTTGAGGTCCGCAAGTCCTTCAAGGGCCCCCCTTCCCTACGCCCGGCATGGGCCTTGGTGGCAAGGATCCCGCCTCCCGGTGAGGGCCTTCCCTTGGAGACCCCGGAGAGGTCCCCTGGCTCTTGAGCGGCCCGGTCCAATTGGCGTCCCTCCTTCTCTTCTCTTCCCCACCAGCTGTCATCAACCAATGGCACCAAGCGCCCAAAGACAAAGTGGTCTCCCTGCTCCTCTCCCACCTGCCCCTCCTCCAGCCCGGCAACGCAGACGCCAAGTCCGAGTACATGAAGCTTTTGCAGAAGGTGCTGGCCTACTCCATCGAGAGCAACCTCTTCATCGAAGAGAGCCGGCAGCTGCTGTCCTACGCCCTCATTCATCCGGCCACCACCCTGGACGACCGCAGCTCCCTGGCCCTGTGGCTCAACCATCTCGAAGAGCGCCTTTCCAGCGGCTACCCCAGCCAGGGCAGGGCGCGGCCGGACACGGCCTACCACTCGCGCCAAGGCTCCGATGACTGGCAAGGTCCGGGGGAGACGGGCCTCGGAGACCTGGGCCACGGCTGGCAGGAGAAGGCGCCGCGGGAAAACGGGCACATGTCCTTCCACCCCGCTGGCTCGGTGTCCTCGGGCATCAATAGTATTGGGAGCAGCACAGGTTCGGAGGGGCTTTGCTGGGGGAAGGGGTGGAAAAGGGGGGGTGGGGTGTTGGCAGCTGCAAACACTCTGGGATACGTCCAAATCCCGGCTAGGAAACCTTCCTTTGGGGCACCCCTGACCTCGCCACTCTCTGAAGGGCCTCCACAGTTGCTTGGGCCGAGCAGGGGCAGCTCTTCCTGTATGTGGGAGCCGGTTTGGTCTAGCGATTAAGGCCCCGGGCTGGAAACCAGAGGGCCAGGCGCTCTAGTCCCATCTTGGGCACGACATTCGGCAGGGTGACTTGGGGCCAGGGACAAGGTGCTTGGGAGTTCTAGCCCTGCCTTAGGCCTGAAAGCTCACAGGGTGACTTTGGGCCAACCCCAGGAGACGGGGAGTTCTAGTCCCACCTTAGGCACCCAAGCTGGTTGGTTGGCCTTGGGCCAGTCCCCAAAAAGGAACTGGGTGGTTTGGTGACCTTGGCCTGTCTCTTCCTCGCAGCTCTTCCTTGCCAAATCCACCCCAGCCCGCTGAAGCGCTCCATGTCGCTCATCCCCACGGGACAGCAGATGCCCAGCGAGTGGATGAACGTGGACGAGATGGGGGCCCGGCCGGCCTTCATCTCCGGCGGGGAGCACGCACCCCTCTCGCCCCAGAGCAGCGTGGCTTCCTCAGGGAGCGAGCAGACGGAGGAGCACCCGGGCAGCCGGAACACCTTTCAAGAGGACGGCAGCGGCATGAAAGGTAGGACAGGTGTTGGAGAAGGCGGTCCAGTCGCCGCCCCAGGTCAGGGGCCCAGTCAGGGCTGGGAAGGCCCAGGGCCCAGTTCTGCCGACCTCCCGCGTCACTCCAGTCCTGGGACCTGAGGGGTCAGCAGGTGCTTCTGGTGCTTCTGGTCCTGTCAGACCTTCTTCGGGCTGCGTCTCAGCTGCGAATCCTTCTCTTCCTGGGTTTGTGACGGTGCCTAGATCGCAGAGAAGAGACCCGCATCGGGCGTCCTTGGTCTCCAGGAAGGAGGGCTTTGAGGGGGGCAGGGGTCTTGACTCCTTGGTCCTTCCCCACAGATGTCCCCTCGTGGCTGAAGAGCCTCCGTCTCCACAAATACGCAGCCCTTTTCTCCCAAATGACTTACGAAGAGATGATGACTCTCACCGAGCAGCACCTGGAATCGCAGGTACTGGGGGGGCGGGAGGGGCTCCTGCCTAGCTGGGAAAGGCCGGCGCTCGGGTGGTGCCTGGGAGAGCCAACGCTGCTGCTTCCCGTTCCTGTCACTTTGGTCACAGGGACACCCCCAAAATGCGACGCCGTGCCCTGTGGAGGGGGCCGCTCTGAAGACACGGATATGTCCCCCCTATAAAGGCTGGAGGGCAGGTGCATGTCTGAATTCCCTTCTTAGCTTTCTTCTCCTCCTCCCTCCCTCCCTCCCTCCCTTCCTTCCTTCCTTCCTTCCTTCCTTCCCCGAACAGAATGTGACCAAAGGAGCGAGGCACAAAATTGCTTTAAGTATCCAAAAGTTGCGTGAAAGGCAGAGTGTCCTGAAGTCTTTGGAGAAGGTAAGAGACCCGCTGAGCCGGCCTGGGATTCCAGGGGTGGGTTCCCTTCCGTGATGCCTAAGGTGAAGGCAAACAGCTGGCACCGAAGCCAGCCGGACCCCAGGACCTTCCTTTCCCCTGGCCCCTCCCCCTCTTTTCCCTCCAGGACATCTTGGAAGGGGGGAACTTGTGGAATGCGCTCCAGGAACTGCAGCAGATCATCACCACGCCCATCAAGGCCTTCCACGCTCTGCACGCTGTGGCCGCCTCCAAGGAGGCCCAGCCCCTGGCAGCCGAGCCGAGGGGAGGCCCCACGCTGGGCCTGGAGAAGAGCAGCAACGAGGACAAGGAGGCCACCGACGACCCCTTCCCGCCCCCCACAGGCTCTCCGTGTGACGGAGAATCCGGGGCGGCACCGATCGCCGAAGGGGACATTGCAGGCCAATTCACTCGCGTGATGGGTAAAGGTGAGCTCTCGTGTGTGTGTGTGTGTGTGTGTGTGTGTGTCTCAGGCCCTTTGTATCTGCGCCCAGCGAGCAGGATAGGTGAGGCTGACTTTTTAAGGCGAGGCCTTCAAGGAAGCTGGAATGAGTGGGCTGTGGGTCTCTTGAAGGCCCCATCAGGAATACTCGTAAGCTACTCGTGGCGTTCCCAGAGTCTTGAGGATTGATGAGGTTCCTCTGAGGAGTAATGTTTGCTATTGATAGATGAGAACATTTGTAGCTTGGGGTTGAACTGTGGGGTCCTTGGTGCTCTCTGAGCCTGGTGGTTTTCCAGACGTTTCATGACCCAGCCAGGGGACAGCCTCAGTCTGCTCGGAGCTTGGTTGTCAGTGCGCTGATGACGTTTCCCAGTTGGGTCATGAAATGTCTTCAAGGAAACCACTGAGAGCACCGAGGACCCCACAGAGGTTTCTGATTGTTCCTTTACGTTGTGTCTGGCTTGCGGTTGTCCACCTTTGGTCTAAGCCTCCAGGAGTTGTTTGATTTGAGGGGTGAATAAGTTGGACAAACAACGCTAGTCAAACGGCTGATTCCTCCCCCCGTGACCATTTCCTCCTCCTCCTCCTCCTCCTCCTCTCGCAGTGTGTACGCAACTGCTTGTCTCCCGGCCAGACGAGGAGAACATCACCAGTTACCTCCAACTGATAGAGAAGTGCTTGATGCACGAGGTAAGCCTGGACGTTACAGGAGCCCCAGAGGTCAACCATCTGAAACAGCTGGGGTGTGTTTTTTCCCCCTTCCCCAATGTGGCTGCCTTTCTGTCCCCCTCCCTGACAGGCCTTCACCGAGACCCAGAAAAAGCGCCTCTTGTCCTGGAAGCAGCAGGTCCTGAAGTTGCTCCGTACCTTCCCGAGGAAGGCCGTGCTGGACATGCAGGGCTATCGCCCCCAGAAAGGGTAGGTCTCTGGGCACCGCCGGGGCCAAGCGCCTGCAGGGCATCCAAGCCGGCACCGGGAGCTCCGGGACTCTCCTCGGTGAAGGGAAACCTTGCAAGATGGTCCTGACTAGAGAAGCAGGCAGGCACCGGGTAGAACCAGGGCCACTTTTATAGCTATAGGAGCCGCTTCCACTCTTCCGTTGCGTCCGACGCTTGGTGGCTTTGTAGGCAAGCGCTCTCCCTGCTGCCCTCTCAGGCGCAGCTTCTTTCGGTAGTTGGACGTTCCCCTTCGTAAGCAGCTCGGGTGGTATCAAGCCAGCGTGTCTTTTTACTTGCGGCTCCTTCTGCTTCGCTACCCGTTCCTAGCATCACCAACTTCTCCGATGAATTTGCATGCATGGCTGTGTAAATCAGACCATAGTCTTGTGGTTTTGGCTTCTGGTGATGTTTCTGGCTTTATACGATTCAGCACCTACTTTGCTGGTTACTCTGCTGTCCGTGGTATACACATTAATCGGTAATTAGCAATAGACTTCCATCCCGCTTCACAGTGCTTCACAGCCCTCTCTCAGCGGTTTACAGAGTCAGCCTCTTGCCCCCAACCCTCTGGGTCCTCATTTGACCCACCTCGGAAGGACAGGAGGCTGAATCAACTTTGAGCTGGTCACGATCGAACTGCTGGCAGTCGGCAGAGTTTGCCTGCAATGCTGCATTCTAACCATGGTGCCACCGTGGCCCTAATAATAATGGTTACTCCGGCTGTCCATGATAATATTCAATAATTGATGCCATAGTTCAAAGGGGTCAGTTCTTTTTCAGTCAGCCTTTTTTAATGTCCAGCTCTCTCACAAACAGACATCATTACAGGGAAGACTATTGCTCTAACCAGCCTGCTTTTTGCATTTATATCAATGCCAGCAGTTCAATCCTGACCGGCTCCAGGTGGACTCAGCCTTCCATCCTTCCAAGGTGTGTAAAATGAGGATTGGGGGCAAGAGGCTGACGCTGTAAACTGCTAAGAGAGGGCCGTCAAGCGCGGTGAAGCGGGATATAAGTGCAAATGCCATTGCAAGAGAATATTGCAAGTCTGGACGTGGTCCCCTTCCTCCCTCTCTTCTCGTGAGTCGGGCTGGGGAGGGGGTTGAATGGCCTGGTGGGTTCTCACAAGCCACTTTCTTGGTCTGGGCTCAGCCTCATCTCCCTATCCCCCGAGGCCGTTCCAGTCCTTGGATCCGCAGAGGGCTGCCTTGGGACGGGCCAGGACAGAGCTGGATCTGCAGCCGCGTCCTTCTCCTCCTGTAGGAATAAGGGAGAGCGGCTCTTCGGCGTCACAGACCTTTGCATGCGCAAAACCCACTTCCCCAAAAGATCCCGCTGTCTTTCTGAGCAGCTGTTGCGCTCGCTAATATGATAAGCGGAGGGCAAGTTTGTCGCTTTGTGGTGTCAGCCTGCCACGCAAGCGACACTTTGGGGATCCTTTGTGGGAAAGCGGGAACCAGATCACTCTCAGAACTGTTTCCGAGCCGCCACTTTCAACTCGTAAACCCTGAGGAGCCTTGCCACTGATGGCTCGCAGAAGGGAATTTAGTTGAACGATAGAAAGGGGTTTCTTTTTTTGCTTCAAAGTGATGGGGTGTTTTGTTTTTTTTTGGTGGAACGGATGCTCTCCTACTTAAGCTGTCATTTTAGTACCTGCAGAGGCCCCTGCTATTGTGAGGCTGCCCTGGGCAAATGGAAACTGCTGCCTTTGGATCCTTTGGGCTTCGTTAACACACATCCTTATTCAGGGAGAGGAGATTTTGGGTGGGCTTCCTTTGCGATTGGGATGGCTGGCTGTTCTCAAATATAAGCGGAAGGGAGGAAGGAAGGGAAAAGAAAGGAAGGAAGAGGGAAGGAAGGAGAGGAAAGAAAGGGAGGGAGGGAAGGAAGGGAAGAAGGAAGGAAAGGAAGGGAGGGAAGGAAGGAAGGGAAAGGAAGGGAAGGAAAGGAAGGAAGGAAGGGAAAGGAAGGAAGGGAAAGGAAGGAAAGGGAAGGAAAGGAAGGAAAGGGAAGGAAGGAAGGGCACCTTGGCTCCCATCCTGGTGTTCCTCCCAAGAAGGCCACACAAATAGGCCTGTATTTCAGGGTGCCCAACCTGTGAGCGACAGCCTTCTACTGAGCTGTGGCCGCGTGAGTGTCACGCATGCAGGGAGCCCCACTAGCGGGATCAGCAGACGTGCGTGCTTGCCACTGACTAGTGAAGTTGACAGATGGTCTTGGAGGGTGGGGGAGAGGGAGGCTCCCCAGGGCCCTTCTTCTGAGCCGCTTGAATGGCTTGGCCGCCCCTTTGGCCGTCTCGGCTTCAGCGGCCGCCAGTGGCATCGCTTTGGGTGGGGAAGGGACACCAGAACCGATGATGCCCTTGACTTCCTCTCCGGGGTTCTTCCAGGTGGGCCTTTGGCTCCAACTCTCTCCCCATAGCTGGATCTGTGGGGGTGGGGGTGGCCCGCCGAGGACAGAGGCAGTTCCAGATGCCCCCCCGTGCCCTCCCCCCGAGCCGCATGGGGATCCTGAGTCCCGTGGGGATCGGCGGAGTGTCTCCACGGCACGGACTGACCAGCCCGAATCTGGGGAGCCAAGGTCGGCAGGTAAGACCCGGTGGAATTCGGCAAAACCACGTCCGAAGGCCTTGGGAACAATGTTGCTGGTCAAGAGGTGCCCACGACCGGGAGAAGGTTGGGGGGGATCTTCGGCCATCACCCCACAGTGAACCCCCCCCCCCCGCCTTTGCCTCTCTCAGTGGCCTCTCGGCCAGGTGCAGGTCTTCCGGCCAGCCAGGTGACCCATCTCTGGGAGGAACGGTTTCTGTTGCTTCAAGTCCCACCCCCTGCTCAAGCAGGAGACCCCCCCCCATTTCAGACAAGTGGCGGTCCAGGGTCTCCTCCAAAGCCTCCAGTGTGGAGCGCCCACGACTCCTGGAGGGCAGCCCTTCCGCTGGTGAGCTGACCTGACTCTCGGGAAATGCCTGCGGTCTCCGAGGGGCTGCCCCAGAGAAGAGGAGGGGGTCAGCCTGTTCTCCAGAGCACCTGAAGGCAGCAGGACCCCAAGCAACAGATGGAAAGTAACCAAGGAGAGAAGCAACCTAGAACGAAGGAGGATTTTCGTAACCGTGAGGACAATGAACCAGCGGAACTGCCTGCCACCAGAAGCTGTGGGTGCTCCATCACTGGAGGTTTCCAACAAGACCACCTGTCTGAAATGGTAGAGGGTCTCCGGCTGGAGCCTCTTATTCTGCCGCTCTGACCCCACTGGGCTCTGGGGGTCCCAGCTGGGTGGAACCGAGGAGGGTCGCTAGCGGCCCCCGTGCCTGGCTTTTCCCACCGGGTCCCCTGGGGCCTCCTTGGTGCCCCTGGGATGAACAGGGGTGTCCGGCCTGGCCCTTCTCCTCTGGGCGTTCCCCAGAATCCTTTTCCTTTCCTTTATTCCTGCTTCCTGTTTCCCAACCGGCTTCCTCCTTCCTCTCCCGCAGAGCCTCTGGTTTGCCAACCCGGGGGGCAGCAACAGCATGCCTGGCCAGAACCGCAGCTCGGTCCAGCGGACCCACTCGCTGCCCGTCCACACCTCCCCTCAGGCCATCCTCATGTTCCCGCAGGGTGAGTGAGCCGGGCCTGTCGCCTGGGGAGGGGCGGGGGGCTCCGTCTTCGTCCTGCAGCGGCGGATGGCCTGGAAACGCTGCTGGCAGGGTCCGGTTTTGGGGCCCTGGGGGGGCCTCCCAAAGCGCTTCCTCCTCCAGGATCTGCCCTCCCCCCGTTCCTCCCCCACTTGAGCAAGTTCGGGCCTCTGCGTCCCCCAGCTCCAGCCAGGCGCCTCCCACGGCTGTGCCTGATGGTCCTTCTCCCCTTTCCTCCCACCTCTCAGATTGCCAGCTTCCTGGAACGGATCTGGAGATCAACCCCACCTTGGAGTCCCTGTGCCTGAGCATGACGGAGCACGCGCTGGGCGGTGAGAGAGCCACCAGATGGCGAGGACGGGTGGGGGGCGGCAGAGGGGAGGCCAGTGAGGGGGCTGCTGTGAAGGGGTGGGACTAGGATTGGCGGGGGGGGGGACACACAGACCCCCATGTCCAAGTCCCCTCCTGGCCGCCAAGGCTGGTGGGGCCGCCCCGTCCCTCAGCCCGGACTCCCTGCAGGGCGGGCATGGACGCCAGCCTGACCTTCTGAAGGCAAAGTAGGATATAAATCTAAGCAACACAGGGCGTCCTCGACTTACAACGGTTCGTATAGTGACTCTTTGAAGTGGAAAAAAGTGGCGTACAGCCGTTTCAGCATCCCTGCAGTCACGTGATCCACATTCAGAGGCTTGGCAACTGGCATGTACTTAGGACGGTTGCACAGGGACCCTGGGGGGGGAATCACATGACCCCCTTTTGCGACCTTCCGACAAGCCAAGTCAAAGGGGAAGCCGGGTTCGCTTAAAACGACCGTGTGGCTCACTTAATAACTGTTGCAAGAAAGGTCGTAAAACCAGGGCGCTGAACAGCTGTCTCGCTTAGCAGCAGAAATCTTGGGCTCAGTTGCAAGTCGAGGACTCCCTGGAGACCCCTAAAGCGAGTCTTGGTTCCGCTCGGGAGGAACCAGGCGGCGCTTTGACTCACGGACCGCCTGTTTCCCTGGCGAGGCTCTGATCCGAAGGGGCTCGGAGGTCGGCCTGAAGTGGCCCTCCCTGCATCCCACGAGGCTGGTCAGTCTAGGTGCCCGGTCAGTTTCTGATCTTCTTTGAAAGAGCGGCCTTACAAGTTCCTCCTCTAGGGCCAAAGCTCCTGGGACCCGAGGAGCAGCTGGAGAGCCGCCTGACTCCCCGGGAAGGACTACCATGCCCATGCTTCCCACCCACCCCCCAGGGCGAGAGGAGAGCAACCGGCAACCCGTGATATTCATGGGGGTCTCAGTGACGGCTGGAGAAGAACAATTCAGAGCCTCAAAGAGCCCAATTCCTTGCCTTAAAAAAATATACAAAGGTTTAAAGGAGGAGGGGCCTTCAAACTGGGCAGCTTTAAGACTTGTGGACTTCCTCTTCACGTTAGCTCGAGAATTCTGGGAGTGGAAGTCCACAAGTCTTCAACTAGCCAAGTTTGAAGACCCTTGTGATAGATAGATGATAGATAGATGATAGATAGATAGATAGATAGATAGATAGATAGATAGATAGATAGATAGATAGATATGATAGATAGATAGATGATAGATAGATAGATAGATAGATAGATAGATAGATAGATAGATAGATAGATAGATAGATAGATAGATAGATAGATAGATAGATAGATAGATAGATAGATAGATAGATAGATAGATAGATAGATAGATAGATAGATAGATAGATAGATAGATAGATAGATAGATAGATAGATAGATAGATAGATAGATAGATAGATAGATAGATAGATAGATAGATAGATAGATAGATAGATAGATAGATAGATAGATAGATAGATAGATAGATAGATAGATAGATAGATAGATTAGATAGATTAGATAGATAGATAGATAGATAGATAGATAGATAGATTAGATAGATTAGATAGATAGATAGATAGATAGATAGATAGATAGATAGATAGATAGATAGATAGATAGAGGAAGGTAGGTAGGTATGTAGAGATGGATGGATGATATAGATAGATAGATAGATAGATAGATAGATAGATAGATAGATAGATAGATAGATAGATAGATAGATAGATAGATGAAGGTAGGTAGGTATGTAGAGATGGATGGATGATATAGATAGATAGATAGATAGATAGATAGATAGATAGATAGATAGATAGATAGATAGATGATAGATAGATAGATAGATAGGTAGGTAGGTAGGTAGGTATGAAGAGAGATGATAGATAGATAGATAGATGATAGATACATAGATAGATAGATAGATAGATAGATAGATAGATAGATAGATAGATCAGGGAACTTCAAACTTGACAGCTTTAAGACTTGTGGACTTCAACTCCCAGAGTTCCTCCTCCAGTCCATGTTAGCTCAGGAATTCTGGGGGTTGAAGTCCCCAAGTCTTAAAGCGGCCAAGGTGGAGACCCTTGATTTAAAGTCCGTGCAAAGGCGGCCCTAAACCCCCCATGGTGTCCAACCTGGGCCACTTCAGATCTGTGGACTTCAATTCCAATTCTGAGAGTTTGAAGTCCACAAGTTTTAAAAGCGGCCAAGGTTGGACAGCCCAACTCTAGTATTTACCTGTTTACACCCCACCTGAACACATTCAAAGATCCCCAGGACATCAAAGCCACCCACCCACCCGCCCCAGTGTTGAGAAAACGCCCGTGAACACGCCAGTGGGACCCCCCCCCCATGCTGCCCCTCACCCCTGTCCTCTCTCTTGCAGATGGCACGGACAAGACCTCAACCATCTGAGCAAGCTGGATCTGCGGGCATCATCCTGAGAAGCTTTAGGATGGCTGTTTATTTTTTCTCCTCCCAATTCCTTTCCGTTTTTTTTTGTTTTGTTTCAAGCCCCTCCCCCAGGGGTATGTCACTACGGGGTAGGTGAATAATTTTTTGTTTTCCTCCGACCCCTTCCTCCTCCTCCAACCCCCCAAAATGCCCTTCTCCAGCGTTCCTTAGCAGCCAGAGGAATAGAGGAGAAAAAAACTGTCACTACAATCTTTACCATCTTATTGTGTTCTAATATTTTCCTATTTTTTTATTATTCTTATAACTTCAGATATTGGTTCAATATTTTGATGTATGGGGGGGGGAGGTGGCAGTCTCCCCGGTTTAACGTGCGGACGTCGGGGGTGGGGTGGGGCTAAATTAGGCCCGGTATAATTTCCGGTTTGGTTTGCCCCTCCCGGCCCCCTCCCCTCCGTTGCAGTGCCTACCTCCTCTCTCGCCCTCCCAGGAAGGGACCGGGGAAGGGAAGCCCAGGTGACACCTGAGGAGAACCAGAGGTCACGCTGAAAGACCCCCCCACCTCCTCCTGTCGCACTGGGGATGGGAGGGAGGCTTGGGGGCAGAGAGGCTGGCTCACCTGAGCCACTCCCCCCAGTAGTTCTGGGTCTCTGCCTTGGAGGAGGGGAAGAAGCCAGAAGAGCCGGGGAGGAGGAAGAGGAGGGGAGAAAAGGGTGCAGCAGGTGACTTATACAGTTTTAAAAGTGCCTCTAATACTTGCTTCTACCAAGAGTGGTGATGGGGTGGGAGGGGACTCCAGGGAATGGCCCACTGGGGGAGGGGGAGAATGGGGGTATCCAGCACACACACGATCCGTGTCCAGTTTTCCATTTCACACACTCAAAACCCCCCTTTTGGGGAGCTGGCCAGAGGAGCTTAGCCTTCAACCACACATAGCGTGGTATTTTTTTCTTTTTAACCCCTTCAGTTCCTGCCCAGTTCAGGCTTTCCCCCCCCCCCCCCTCCCCCTCCCTTTCTAAAACGTGGCAGTATTAAGCCGAGTTCTGTTGAAGCAGTTTGGGTGGGTTGGAGACCCCCGTTCGGGTTTCAGAAGCCGGATTCTCAGTTGAGCTGATTTTTGAGTTCCTGGCGTGGTTTCCAGGCTCTCTCCCCTTTCCCTTAACCCCCACCCACCCCCTTCCTCCCCCTCCCCCAGGTTGCGGAGGGGTCAGGAAGCGGCTGGGGTGGGGTTAAACAGTTGCAGCACCTATGCAGCATCTCCCAAAACCGGTCAAGAAGTTTTTCTCTAGTTCTTCACAGTCGTTTCGGTTGGATAATTGTGGGTCTTCCTTGGTTGCAAGGGACGGTGGGGAAGAGTGGGGAGGTAGGACCAGGGCAAACTGGCCATGGCAGCACCTGAGCATGGGGTGGGGGTGAGTGTGTGGGGAGGGGCTTCCCCTCCACCCTCAGTTTCCTGGTATTTAGCAAGACAGGGCGAGTTTGCAAAGCTGGGCAGAAGGACCTGCCCACCCGAGGCTGGCATGCAAGGGATCCAGGAACCAGGGTCATCGTTGCGAATGGGGGCTGGGAGGGGGTAGGAAAGACTTTGGGGACCCTTCCGAGTGGGCTACAAGATTGGGGTGAGGGTGAGGGGGGGGCTGCAGGAGACCCTGCTGCTGCTGTGGGGCTGGGCACCCCCAGGCCCTCCGTTGCATCTCTTCTCCAGCCACTTTGTTTACAGTTTCCTAGTTTTGGATAGCTTTAGTGCAGGAGGGAGGGGAGGACATGACTATGGGGGGTCCCTCCCCTTTCCCAAGGAGGCAGGGCCAGGAAAGACAGGGCAGAGCTGGGCTTGCAGACCCGCCTTGCCTGTGGACAGCAGGGCCAGGTAAGCAGGGCGAGGTGTGGGGGTTGGGGGCTGGGAAAGTTTACTCGGTCAGGCGGGGGGGGCGCGGGGGGGGCCTGGGCACGGTGCCCCTGCTGAGGGTGGCAGCCCCTTCCCTGCCCAGAAGCCAGTTGTTAGGTACCGAATCCTCACCGACTCCCCGCTCCCCCTTTCACACCACCGAGAACTGTTCGAAGTCTGAAAAGCCTTTTTCCAAAGTGTGCACCGAAGAGCCGTGTACAAAGACGAAACAAAAAAAAGACGAGAAAAACAAACCAGACAGAGCTACTGTATTTCTAAGGGGGAAAAAAAAAAAAAAAAGTAGAGAGACAAGGTTCCTGTTTGAAATAGAAATGTTATTTTAGATACATTTTATTATGAATAACTTTTGTTATGACTATGGCTGGTAACCATGAATACGTTATTTAAAAAAAAAAAAACACACACAAAATGTTTTACAAAAAAAAAAAAAATCGAATTCTGACTTTAGATTGCTTTGTTTGGACTCCTTTTGCTGCTTTTCTCCCACCCCCCTTTCTGGTTTTTGGCTTTGTAAAAGGCATATACAGAATTTAAGCATTAGTCCTTTTTTTATTAACCTCTATGATAAAGCTGTGCTTATTTTGTATGATTTTTTTAAGCGCTTGGTTTATTGGGGTTGGGGGGGGCGGGGGCTTGGCCCAGCTTGGCATTTCCTCCCAGTGGCCTTAATGCAGGGAGGTCTCCAAACTTGGCAGCTTTTAAGACTGGTGGACTTCAACTCCCAGAATTCCCTTCAAGTCCACCAGTCTTAAAGTTGCCAAGTTGGTGGGACCCCTGCCAAGTTGGAGGGATTTAGTGGGGGGGGGGGGCTATTAAAAGTTTGCCTTGCTCTACCACTGGGGTCCCCAGGACGGCCGGCTCATTGAGACCAATCCGATCATCTGGATTTTCTCCTCTGCAATTCGCCCCTAATCTGGAGTGGGAGGCATTTAAAGTGGGTAGTTCTGACCATCGAGTCCCTTCTGGTTGGGGAATATCTGCCTTGATTGGGTTGAAGGAAGGGCGGCTTCTTTGGACCGACTGAGCCAGCCTCGGGAAGTGTCAGGTGTGAAAGACCAGGCGCCCAGGTGAAGGTCCAGTTAAGCTGATTTATTGCACAGGAATTTTCTCAATAGTCGGCATCGGTTCAGAGTTCGGGAAGGGTCAACAAAATTCAATGGGGAATTGGACTTAGTTCTCTTGTGGCTATGTAGGGGTGCTAGGCTGATACCTCTTTTAACTCCGCCCCCAAGTCCTGCCTGCAGGAAGAGAATAGCAGTAGCCGTTAGACGGACATACTGCTCCATGGTGCTTTCCAGCCCCCTCTAAGCGGTTTAGAGAGGTGGCACGTTGCCCCCAACAACCCGGCTCCACATTTTACCGACCTCTGAAGGATGGAGGAAAGCGGAGTCAATTTTGAGCCGGTCAGGTTTGAACTCCTGGCAATATGCAGAGTTTGCCTGCAATACCGCGCTCTAACCACAGCGCCACAGCTGTTCACGGCACCTTCTAGCACAGCGCTTCCAAAGCGTATGGACTTCGACTCCCCTAATGCTTATCAGTGGACACGCTGGTGGTGGGGAGTTGAAGTCCACTCCAGTCTGGGGGGATTTGCCTTTTGGATGCCCTCCTGCGTTTGCCCTGGGGGTGTCTCGGGGTCAACCCTCATGCCCAGGTCCATGGGGTTTGGGGGCTGGTGGGTTTCCTGTGGGGCCATGCAGTGGCACCAGACGATCTGCCCTTTTAGCCAATTCCCATTGGCAACCTTTATTGGTTTTCCTCTAAACAGGAATTCTCGGGGAGATTCGCGAATACATTTTAGCACACGTGGCACATCTGTACATCAGTTTAAAGGCTCCTGTCGTCATGGGTGATGAGTTTGCGCATGCGACTCCACCCAATTTGTGGGAAACGTGTCCCAAGTTTGGAAAGCGCTGCATTAGGTGGCCTTTTTTAATCTAATTCGGCTGGCTCAGCAGCTGTAGGAAGCCAACATGGTTTGTTCTTAACCCAGGCAACGATCTAGCAGGACTTCCTTCTATGGCCCCCTCTGTAGCAGCTGCCCAGTGGCACCAGTGTCTTGGCAACACCTGCACGCACACACACACACACACACACCCCTAGGTCTTTTGGACCCCCCTCTCCCTGCTCAGCCAGACCCACCCACCCTGACCAGCAGTGGCCGGTCCCATTTGGGGGTTCCCCTTTCAAAACTCAAAGCCAGGTTCTTGAGCCCCCCTGTTACAGGCTGCCCAGACACCTTGTTCCCGTCAGCTGTGGTTTTTCACCACAGGAAGGTTGGGGGTCCTTTTTTGGTGACCCCCATGGCTGTGATGGCTGGGCACGAGAAACGAAGTTCCTGGGGCAGCGGGGCTTTGGCGCCGCTCTGCTCGTCCAGCCCCCCGCCCCGCCCAGCGCAAGAGTCCAGCACGAGGCGCAGTGGACCAAGGCGGCTTTAATGATAAGACAAGGGTACAGAGCAAGGAGGGAGTTCAGGCGGGAGGGTCCCTCCCGGGGATGCGACGCCCGCGAGGTCTCGGGGTCTGCAGCTGTTCCTCTTTTGGGGTCCTCGAAGCGAGACCCTCCGGGTTCCCCCTGCGGCCAACAGGATTTGGGGTGCTCCTGAAGCCTCCCCAGAGCAGCAGCTACAGGTAGCCCTCAACGCACGGCCACAGCCAGGCCCAGAATTTCTGTCTGCCAAGTGAGACGAGCAAATCTTGCCTCGTTTTATGCGCTTTATGGCCACGGTCGTTAAGTGAGCCACGGCCATTTTTAACCACGCTGCTGGGGAGGGAAATGAACCCGGCTTCCCCTTTGACTTGGCTTGTCAGGCGGTCGCAAAAGGGGTTTGCTGCAATGATCACATGACCGGGGGGGTGGGAGTGTTGCTGCAATGATTGTGTTAAAAAACAGGGTCATAAGTCACTTTTTTAGTGCTTCAAACGGTCGCTAAATGAACCATTGTAAGTCGAGGCCCATCTGCATAACTTGGAGGAATGGAAGAAAGGCAAAGAAATGCGGGATTGTGCCCAAGGTGCTTGGAAACAGCTCCGACCCACGACCCCCCCAAACGTTGTGCGTTTCCTCAGGGAGGGGAGGCTGGAGGGCCCCCCGCTGGGGTGAATCCCCCGTCTGGTGGGGGGGGAGGGGGGCTCAGCCCTTTGATGCTACGAATTCTGGTGAATTGGAAGTCCCCCGTTTTTTGCTCTGGCTTGCAAAGGTCCCGGAAACTTCCTCCAAAGTCTGGATTTTGCCCCCGGATGGGAAAAAAGGCACCCACAAACCCCCTTGTGCTCACAAGCCCAGAAAGGCCTGGAGGGAGACGGGGCCGCTTCCTCCGCCCAAACCCTTCCCGGACGTGCCAGGTTACTGTGCTCAGCGTTTCCAGCCGGCGTGCTAGCTAGACGTGCCGGGAACCAGCCCCCCCCACCCGTTCTGGAGAAGGCCAGGTAAGAGACGGCGGGTCAAGGAGTACGAGGAAAAGGCAGGCAGAGCCAGGAGGCTGGGGCTCAGCTTCAGGTGCCCCAGGTGTCCAGGCGCCGCACCCTCACTCGCTGCTTGTAGTGGTACTCCTTCAGGTACTCCTTCAGCGCCCGCGGCAGCGGCAGGTGCCCGATGCCGTCGTAGGTGGTGCAGCAGGTGACCACGGCCCGGCAGAGGTGCTGCAGGCCAAAGGGGAAGGTACGGTGCACGGGGATGGAGAGCAGCGGCTCAAAGAACATGCAGACACTGGGGTCCTTGTAGTGCTCCAGGAGGCCGCTCACGGTGGGCGCGTGGAAGACGCTGGGGTCGTGGACGTCGAAGCTGAAGTTGTG
Source organism: Notechis scutatus (assembly GCF_049901735.1). Classification (NCBI taxonomy): domain Eukaryota; kingdom Metazoa; phylum Chordata; class Lepidosauria; order Squamata; family Elapidae; genus Notechis; species Notechis scutatus. Next base: position 26,776,719 of record NC_142016.1, on the reverse strand, counting down.
GTTCCACTGCTCGATGCGGGCGTGGAGGGAGCGGCCGTAGCGCCGGAAGCTGACGGAGAAGAGGTAGTCCTCTTGGGCCGAGTCCCGCAGGAGGAAGGTGCCCTCCGGCTTGCCCTCCAGCAGCGACTCGGCTTCGTAGCGGTCCATCACGCCCCAGTAGCAGGAGAGCTGGGTCAGCTGCAGCAGGTCAGGCACCAGGCAGTGGATGTAGTCGATCTGGGTGTGCGCCCGCAGGCCGTCCCGGACCTCCGGCAGCCCGACCAAGGCTGACTCCAGCTCTTCCACCTCCTCCTCCTCCTCCTCCTCTTCCTCCTCGTCCTGCTCATCCGTGGCGGTCAGCACGGCCCGGCCTGGCCCGGCGAGTTCAGTCATGCCGTGGGCGAGCTTGGGCCCCAGTTTGTACAGGGGGTTGATCTGCGCCGTCACCTCAAACGTGTGGATCAAGGCATCCGGCGGGGGCTCCACGCCCTGCTCGATGCTGATGCGCCGGCGTTCCCTCAGGCGGTCGTCCTCATCCTCGGGCGGCAGGGTGGCCAGGCCCTCGTGCTCGGAGACGGGCACCGTGTGCTGCTTGATCAGCTCCCAGGTGCGGGCCAGCTCCGAGCCCGGGGGAAGGGGCAGGTGTCCAGCATCAGCTCCCGGAGGTGGATCTTGCGCTGGGAAGAGAGGTCCGGTGAGCGCGACAGGCTCTTGATGGGGAAGCACTGCCCCACGGCGGCCTGCAGCTTCTGCCGCAAGGAATGGCCCAGCCCCTTGGAGGGTTCGGGGTCTGCCCGCTGGGCGCCCTCCGTGGCTGGCCCCACTTTGGACGAGGGAAGGCTCCGTCTCTCCGAGGGGTGGCTCAGCCGGGCCTTCCCACGCCCGGCTCTACGGCTGCTGGTGCCGCCATCCGGCTTCACTTTGGGCCGAGCCCCCGCTGTCTTGTGGCATGTCCCCCCGGGCACCGGGCACGGTGGAGGGCTGGCGCTCCTCCTGGGCACTGAGTGAGACGGCGGCTCCTCTTCAGAGGACAGGGTAGACCGAAGGGGCCGCGATGATGCCGACCTGGGGAAGGAAACAGCCGAGCGTGATTAGCTGCCCGTCTGCCCCCCCAAACCCAGCGAGAGCAAATCACGAATGGCCAAGTCAGAATCCCAGGGGGTCCTCGACTTAGGACAGTTCATGGAGTGATCGAAATTCAGGCGCTTGGCAATTGACCCGTATTTATGATGGTCACAGAGTCCACTTGGGGGTCACCTGATCCCCCTTTGTGACCTTTGACAAGCAAAGTCAGTGGTGAAGCCAGGTTCACTTAACAACAGGACCGTTAGGCTCCATTGTGGTCGTAGGTCACAGACTTCCTGTACATGGGCGCCATTTCTCAACCTTGAAGCTGGGTGGACTTCAACTCCCAGAATTCCTAAGCTGTCTGGCCGGGTGCTGGGACTGAGAACTGTCATGCCAGCCATACTTGGCCCGCAGGACTTGGGGCTCAGGGCAAGGGGGGAACCCCGCCACCTGCCAAGAAGGATGGCTCAGCAGAGCCTGCAGGTGAACGTTGGAGAGAGAGTGGAGAGATTCCTCGCCCTCCCCAGCTCTTTTCTGGGCTTGGGGTTTCGGGGAGGCCTTGCCAGCCAGGTGCCAGCCTCAAAGCGGGCCTGTTGGGATGGCACACTGGGATGGAGACTACAACCCACAGCTGCTGCTGCGACTCGCCCAGGGGGCAGAGCAAAGAACTCGCACTCAAGATCCTCTTCCCCACCCCCAAAACCCGAAGGAGGGCTGCGTGAGTTTCTGGTGCCAAGGAGGCAGGTGGCACCTTTCCCGACTGGCATCCTTTATGGAAAGCCGCTGGCTTTGCGGGGATCCCCCAGCCTCCCCCCCTCCCCCGCAGAGGTTGGGAGGCAGCTCAGGCCTGCTCCGAGGAGGGGGGCTCTGCCCGGGCCCCCGGCCGCCTTGCCCGCCCCCCCCCCCAGGCCAGACCTGGCTTTTGCAAAGGCCGCCTGGGTGGGTCGCTCTGCCAGCCAGGAAGGAGCCCGTCCTGCGGGGGAGGCGCTTCGGGGGCGGGGGGCAGAGACCCGGGCTCTCTTCGCAAGCCTCCCCCTCCCCACTTTGCGATCCCGGATGCGGCTCGATGCCCCGGCCTTGGCAGGCTGAAAGGGGAGGGGGCGTCTAGGGTGCCACCCCCGGGCGGAGCCCCATCCCTCCCTCCCTCCCCGCCAAAGCCCCGCCGGAGACCCCAAGGACGCCCCCCGCCCCCCGCCGCGTGCTGCGGCCGAGAGGCGAAGGGCGAGCCCGACCCTCCCCGCGACCCCCGCCGTCCGCCCCGGCCACGCACCCGCCGTCCATGCGCCCCGCCGCCCGCGCGATCCGGAGGGGCTGCGGCCGAGCCGGGCCTGGCACTTCCTGGGTGGCGGCGGCGCCGAGAGGAAGCGCAACCGGGAGCGCCGCCCCGCCGCGCAGGAGCAGGGCGGGGATGGCTGGACCGTCCCTCTCCGGAAGGCAGGGAGGGAGGGAGGGAAGAAAGGAGGGGGAGAGAGAGGAGGAGGGAGAGGGAGGAAGAAAAGGAAGGACCCCCCTTCCATTGGGAAGCCCATCATGCTGGGCCGGGCAGGGAGGGCAGATTGGACGAGCTACTCATCTCCTTTGGGGAAGCCCATAAGGCCCAGCAAGGTGGGGGGAGGAGGAGGGGATTAGAAGCCGTGAAAGGCTCCCCTCCCTTGAGACCCATAATGCTGGGCAAGGTGGAGGAGGGAACCTCCTGAAGAAGTCCAGACCGGAGTCAAGAGGGACCCCGGGAATCCCCCCCCCCTCAGTGGGCGCCTCTCTGGAGCCGGGCACAGCTGCAGGGCCCCCCTTAAACCCCACCAAAGGCTTCTCCCACCACCCAACCACCACCGATCCAGGCGTTGCCTGGTGGCCTTGCCAAGTCCCTTCCCCTCCGGACCCTCCCAAACCCCAGACTGCTGAGCAAGCGACCCCTCGGTGAAGGGGCTGCAAGGCCCCCAGGTGGGAGACTCCCCTTGGGCTGGGGGCCTTTGGGTGAGTCTTCGGCACCTCACAGTCTCCTCCACAGCCCGGGGGTCCAAGCCTCATCTAGGACACCCGTGTAGAGCACGAGGGCTGATGGGAGCTGTAGTCCAGCACCCCTGCGTAGAGAAGCCAGCCCTCTCCTCGCCCCCATGCCCGAACCCTGCCCTGAACACCCAAACCCACCCGCTGCCTAGCCGAAGGGAACTTTCTGGCGTTGAGGTTGCCGAGGCCGGACAAGCGTCTTTCCGAGAGAGAACTCTGCTCTTTCATGTCCACCCTTGGCCCCTTTAAGACCTGTGGACTTCAGCTCCCAGAATTCCCCAGCCAGCCACCCATGGATTCTGGGAGATGAAGTCCACAGGTCTTAAAGGGGCCAAGGCGCTTGAAACAGCTCCGCGACTGGAAAGCCAGGAAAGAAAAGGGATCAAAACTGGAAATCACGAAAGAAAGAAAGAAAGAAAAAAAAAAGGGGGGGGGGTCAAAGACACCACATATTTTATTGCAACAGAAAAGGCTCCTATATACAGCAGGGAACTCCCAGGGCCGAAGCGCCCGGTTCCCCCAGCAGGGCAGCTGCCCAGCCCACAGCCCCCTGTGGCCGGGGAGGGCAGAGCTGGCGAAAGGACCCTCTGGGCCCCCCCCCCTGCCTCTTCCGACAGTCCCAGGCCCACCCAACGGCGGCCTCCGTGGCTGCTCAGTCACTGTCGCTGCTCTCGCTGCTCGACTCCGAAGGGGCGTCGCTGGGACTGGCCTCCCTTCCTCCTCCTCCTCTTCCTCATGGTTGGAGTGGTCGCTGCCGCTGAAGAAGGGGCTGTGGCTGCCCGGTGCTGCTGCTGCTGCTGCTGCCGGCTGCCCCCGTCTTCCTCCTCCTCCTCCTCCTCGCTGCCGCTCTCCTCGTCCGCCTCTGGCCGGTCGCCCTCCGGCTCAGAGTCTTCCTCATCGTCGTCGCTGCCGAAGATCTCCTCTTTGTCTCGCGCAGCCCGCTCGTCCTCCTCGCTCTCCTCGGCCGGGACGCCCTCGCTGGGGGAGCGGACTTCCTCCTCCTCCTCCTCCTCCTCCTCCTCCTCCTCCTCCTCCTCCTCCTCGGCTTCGCTGGCCTCCTTCTCGCTCTCACTGCCTTTCTCCGGCTCTTCGTCTGAAGTGGGGGAAGACAGCAGAGGGGATGGTGGGTTGAGCGCTCGAGAAGCCCCCCCCCTCTGTGGTGGCGGGTGGGCCCTTAAATGTCCTCAAGGGGCCCCAAGGAGAAGCTGGGATGGTCGCGGTTTGGTCTCCTGAGGGCGGGGCCCAAAAACGGAGGCCAGGTACGGTTTCTAACAGGTTCCCGAAGGAAAGCGAGGGCGTCTGCTGTCTATTCAGACGGGAAAAATGCACAGGAAAATCCCCCCGTGCCCATGCTAACCAACCCAGGCTGGGCTCCGGGTTCGGGCTGTGAAGGTCTGCACGCAGGGGCAGGTTTAAGAGAATAACCCTGAGAACCAAAGCCGTGCAGAGGTCCTGCCGGGCTCCGCTTATTTCCACTGGATTCCGACTGAGCTCCAGTGGGCCAGAGAGGAAGAGCCGGGGAGGGGCCGGATGTGGCCCAGCTCTGCTCTCTGGGGCCAGCCGGGATCTGGGAGGAAGACCACCCACCTGAGCCTGGGGCCTCCTTGCCCAAGTCCATCTCCTCCTCTTCCTCCTCCTCGGGTTCGTGGTTCTCCAGCTGGGCTTTGCGGGCTTCCTGTGAGGGGAGCGAAGGTGCCCGTGTGGGACGCTCAGCTCAAGACTCCCTCCCTCCCTCCCTCCCTCGGCCGCGGGGAGGGGCGTTCGGGCAAAGCCCCGGAGCCCCTGTGGCCCAGCAGCAGGGCCCCTCTGCCCACTAGGACACCCAGCCCTACCTGTGCCTCCAGCTCCTTCTCGTTCATGTCCCTGTGTTTCACCACCAGCACCGCGTTGGTGCCTGACTGGACGCCGGCCTTGGCTCGCCGCTTGCTGAGCCGCACTCTGCCAGGGGAGGAGGGGGTCAGAGAGGGCGGAAGCGGCCTGGGGCCCCCTTGCCAGCATCTCAGTCGCCCCCAGGCCCCTTTTATCCGAGGACCCACAGCTGGACAGCATTCCCAACACCCCCTCCCTTACTGGGGAAAAAGGAGGGCAGTGGTGAAGGAGGAGCACAGTATAGGCAGTCCTCAGCTTACGACAGTTCATTTAGCGACCATTTGAAATTACAGCATTACCGGAAACTGGTTCATAAAACAACAATGCAGCCAGGGAGGCCTCCCCACGCCGCTCAGCCTGCCAAGGTCCCAGCAGCTCCACCTTCTGTGCCCCCCACATGGCCTACCCCAAACTCCCCCTCACCTGGTTTCCAGTTCGTTGTAATAGACCCCGTCGCCTTCCCGGAAGATGAAGAAATAATTCTCCTCGTAGCCCTTGCTGGCTTTGTTCTTAACATTCCAGTTGTATTCCCGGGCAATTTTATACTCGTACCTGGTTTTTGTTGCGGGAAGAGAAGGAGGAGAGTTTCACACCTTGGGAAAAATCCACTCCTTCCTAATTCAATTCCATTTCCTAAAATTGGATTGATTTTCTAGCTCACCCAAACCCCTTCCTGGCTGGGGGGGAGCTGCTTTGCAACAGCAAACCAAGGCAGAAAATTCAAGGGCCGAATTAAAGCAGCCCATGCAACTTAACATCCCCTGTGAAGTAAAGAGCTGGGGGAGGGGGGGGGAACCCTCCACCAATCCAGGCAACCCCATCCTTTTATCCCAGGTCTCTGAAAAGCCACATTCAAACTAAGCCGGTTGGGAAAGGCCAGCTAAGCTGTATGCAGCTGGCTGACCATTTCCAAAATCAGAGCTCTTGTTGCAACCGCGACGCCCTTCTGGGCTCCCTTTCCAGGCGGATCTGAGCCCCGCTGGTCTCCCTGGCGCCTGCGCTCGCTTACACTTCCTCGGGTGCGTAATCCATCTCCTCGTCTTGGTCCCGCTTGCGCTTCCGCATCGTGTCGTCCACGGGAAGGAAATAGGCCACGAACTGGTTGCCCTCTTCATCCATCATGCCCCTGGAGGCCGAGGGAAAGGGGGAGAGAGGCGCCATCAGCTCCCTGCTTTGGACGGAACCGCCACCGGGCCAAGCAAAACCTTTGCAGGCACCAGCGGATAGAAGGGGGAAGGCCGGAGGTGAGGAAAGGGAAGCAGAGTCTTAAAGGGGCTGGGCTGGGCCCACGGAGGTCCGGAAAAGCCCCCTCTGAGGAAGGGCCAGGGTCAAGGCACAAGGAAAGCCAGCTTGGCCGGGGGTTAAGGTGCCAGGCTAGAAAGCGGGAGACGGAGAGTTCTAGTCCGGCCTTAGCCACGAAAGCCAGACGGGTGACTTTCGGCCAGTTGCTCTCTCCCTCAGCCCAACCCACCTCACAGGGTTGTTGTGGGGAAAACAGAAGGAGAACAATGTGTTGGATATGTTCATTGCCTTCTTTGTAAAAATAAAGGTGAGATACTAAAAAAATAAAATAAAGATAAAACACCCCAGGGCTGGCTTTCCCTCTCCCTACTTTATAAATAAACCGGGGTCTCACCTAATCATGGCTTGTGACATCATATCCAAAGCTGCTGCCCCGCTGGTGTCCTTGGGCGCTGGATCAGAGTCAAAAATGACCTGAGCACAGGGGTTGATCCACATCTGGCAGGGAGGAGAGAGAGAGGGGTGGGTGGGTGGAGACTGAGAACAGCAGCTCAGAGCCCAGCGAGCCCTTCCAGGGAGGGGCCCCTCCCCCCACCCACCGGCTCTTCTCGGGGGCCACCCTGCTGTCCCCTTACCTTGAAGTCAGGAAAGACCGGCATGACTTCCATTGGGGTAACGCGGGGTTTGCTGTAGTGCTGAGAAATCTGGGGAGGGGGGCAGAGTTCCCCATTAGGAGACACCCCAGGAAGAGGGAACACAGCCCCCCCCCTTGTTGTGCCGGAAAGCTGTAGCGGAATGTAGGCTCTTTAAACCATCAATACCAATGGCTCAAAGCTTCTCTTCCAACCTTGCAACCTGTGGACCAACTCACAGAACTCCCTGACTTTAAGACCTGTGGACTTCAAACCATGACAAGACCAATGGCTCCCAGAACTCTCCGACTTTAAGACCTGTGGACTTCAGGGACCTGTGGACTTCAATTCCCAGAACTCTCCGACTTTAAGACCTGTGGACTTCAACTCCCAGAACTCTCCGACTTTAAGACCTGTGGACTTCAATTCCCAGAACTCTCCGACTTTAAGACCTGTGGACTTCAACTCCCAGAATTCCCCAGCCAGCACAGCTGGCTGGGCAATTCTGGGAATTGAAATCCACAAGGTTGAAAGTCGCCAAGGTTGGACTCCCCGGTTCTACAGGACTAGAAGATTTCTCCAAGGTCTCTTCCAATTCTGTTATTCTGTTACTTTCCCTCTTTCTGCACAGATCCCATCTCTAAAACCAAAAAGGCACAACCATGAAAAGAAAGGAAAGATTTTTTTGGGGGGGGGGGAAGGAAGAGGAAGGGCATTCACTGATTTCTGAGCATCCTCGAAGGTCTTCTCAATCGCTGCGATCTGGCTATCTCTGTCCTTGTAGATCTCCTCCTCCGTGAATTGCTGTTTGACAGACACGCCAATTCTAAGCAAAAGGAGAGATGGGGGGGTGGAAGAGTTCAGAAAGGGGGTCTCAGCCAGCCCTCCAAGAGCTTGGCTTCCTTTGCACCGGACTCAGTGGGGGTGACTTTGGAGCCAAGACACACAGCCGCTTCTCCACAAACACCTTCTCAGAAGAATCAGGCTCACAACTAGAGTTATTCCTTTGTCGGCACAAAGCTGGACGGAAATTAATATTGGCAGAATAACCCAAATGATCTTTCTACTCACTTAACCTCTGGCTTCTCATTGGAGACACCGTAGCGGTTGAACTCGGTGGAGATGTATTCGGTCTTCCGCATCCATGGCACAACTTTGGCGTGCTGCTGTGATCTGAAGAGAAAAATAGCAACAGTCAACCTGGATTTTTGTTTTTTCTCCAGAGTTGCCATCCCCAATGCCCATCAGGCTAAAATCCAATTATTCCCAGCCAGCGCAGGAATGCCAACTCCTCCACGCACACAGAGGATAGGCCATTTCTGCCCTTGACTTAAAATGAATGTCAGGTTTCCTTGGCACAGAAGTATAATTTGTTTGAAAAAGACCCTATTGTAACTACTGGTTCCTACATAAAACCAGTCAGGTTCAACGTTATTCCAAACCAGTGGACCAGTCCCAAACTTGAGTGCACTGTACAATCTGTACTTATTGAGAATATTTCTGTGGCTGCCCAATTTGTTCACAGTGACTCCCGGGGAATTACAGAAATAAGATCCCAATGTAGCAAATATTGCAAGAGATCATTTGCTCCCTCAAAAGCAGCTATAATGCTCAGTGTAGAGAAAAAGAGGCCGGGGTCAAGAGAGGAATCAGCTTGGGGTCCTTACGTGGCCGCAAACGGTGTGCCCAACTGCTCTTGAATTTCATGTTACCCAGCGCCAATTTAGTGCTGACCACCCTGAATTGATTAGATTCTTGCGTAGAGGCCTGAGCAATAATTCAGCTTAAGTGGAACTTAATGTATGGTCTTCATTCTTCACACTTGATAGTTAAATGTATGCATATGGATATACAGCCAGAGTTGCTTTGGATAGTTGAGATGGGTGGTATATTAATAAATATGGGTGAGAGAGAGAAGGAACGGAGCAGCTGCCAGCATGGCGAGGCTGAGGAGAGTTGTGGAGACTGAAGAGGCAGATGTTAAGGTCCAGAGATCTTAAGGACTCTCTCACAAAGGAGGACATCACTTAAAGAGCCACAGCCACAAAGCACTGCAAGAAACTCTGGACAATCTGATGCAGGGGTGGGGGACAGAGGGGCCTCTGGAGTAAGAACAGGGGCAGCAGACCCTGGAGCAAGGCTGCAGCGCCCAAGGGGTCGCACTACCTCTTGGAACTGGTGGGTGCCTGGATCTCCTCCTCCAGCAGTTTCTCATCCGCGGGATCTAGAAGGACTAAAAGAAACCAAACGTGGTCACAGGTTGATCCCCACCACTGAGCCTGCTCAGAGAGCTACGCAAAGAGTTGAGATGCAATCTGGCCTCTTTGCATTCTGTAGTGAAGCTCCTGGAATCCTGCTGGGTTAGATCACTGGAGATGTAGGCATTGAGTCGTGTAACACCAGGAATTGGGACCAAAACTTCCCATGCTAAGCAACGTAAACCACAATATCATGTAACCGCATTACTCAGTGACAGAAATCCCAGGAGGAGTTTTGAATTCACAGCATAGTTGTGTTCTCTCCCCAGCAGCTAGTTATTTAGTGTCTACCCGAAATCTGGGATGCAGGTTCTCCTCACCCACAAAATGGGCACACCTCCCCAACCGGCATCGATTTGCTCACAGACATTATTAACCCTCCACTGCGATGGGCATCGAGAGCGTCCATCTCACCATTGGGGTCAATGCGATACGTATCCGGGTTTATCAGATCTATGGTGACTCCCAAGTCGGGTTCCGTCAGCAAGTCGTGCTTGTGCTGCTTCTCGAGCGAGGTGGCCTTGTACTGGACAAACCTGGAGAGGGGAAGGAAGCCACAAAAACCTTCATCAGCAGAAAATCGCCCGAGCAGCTGTCCAACGCTGAACCCCACTCAGAAACGTCCACTGGCAGGCAAGGCGGTCCCATTTCCCAAGCGAGACCAGCCAAACCCCAGGCTGGACATAAAAGGATCCCCCTCCCCATCGCGGGAAGAGTGGGGGTTCCAGGGCTTCGGCTTCCTGGGGACCCCAACCCTGCAGCAATTCAAAGAAGGCAAAGAGGTCGAATGAAGGGCCTTCTGGGCGGCCTTCGCTGAACCGTGAAGGGGCCGAGCTCATCCCTCACGGCTTTCAGCCCACAGTCAAGACAGAGGACAGGCAGTCCTCAACTTACGACCACAACTGAGCCCCATAGTTTTCAAAGTCGGCCACTTGAGGTCGGGTGGACTTCAACTCCCAGAATCCCCCGAAGTTGCTGCCTTAGCCACCCACCCATCCCACGTTGAAGAGAAACAGGGCCCTGTTGGAGGGGGCCTCCGAAGTCCAAAGCTGAACCCCACTCATTCCGGGCCGAGGGCTGAGGAGGGGAGGGGAGGAGGGCGGGGGCCCTCACCTGTTCTGGTCGAAGGGGTAGGTGATGAACTTGGGGTCGAAGGGGATGTCGGGGAGGCTGTTGCAGTACTTGACGCGGCAAACCACCCCGGACCTGCGGGAGAAGGGAGGGGGGAGTCAGGGGAGGCCGCCATCGCCCCCTCTTGCGGGGCCGGAGCCCCCGGCGGGACAGGGGGAGCGGGAGTCGCCTCACCTCTCGGGGAGCGTCCGGTGCGAGTTGGGCCTGCGGAGGAGAAGAAGAAGCGGACCGGGAGAGAGTCAGTGACAGCGGAGGATGGAGGGGGAAAGGCCGGGGCTCCCCCACCCCGGGGCGCCCCCTCCCCACCTGTGGCCCGGCTCCTCCCGCTGCGCCTGAGTCTGGATCGTGGGCGCCATGACAGCGGCTCCCACCAGCGACAGAGGGCGCAGGCGCCAGCCCTCTCCTGCCGCAGGGAGCGCCGGGAAGCGGAGTCCGGGAGCCCGCCGATGTCCTTCGCGCTAAGCATGGAGGGACTGCAGCTCCCAGAGGGCCGCGCTCCGCGAAAGGCCTGCTGGGAAAAGTCGCTCTCACGATTGCGTCGGCGGGGAGGAAGCGCTTCCGCGGGGCACGCCGTCGCGCAGAGAGACGCCGCCGCGCAGGGCACGCCGGGAAGGGTAGTCCCGCGAGAGCCGCGGAAGATGGCGGCGCCGCCTCAGCCGCAGGTCCCTCCGCCGCAGCCCCAGGCGCCCCCGCAGCCGCCGATGATGGGCCAGGTGGGGCCCTCGGGGGCCGGGGGACAGCAGGCCGCGGCGGGGGCGCCTCCTCTGGCCGCGGGGCCGGCGCCCTCGGGCATGCAGGTGGCCGCGCAGGCGCAGGACTTCGACCCGGTGCAGCGCTTCCGCCTCCTGCTGCCGCAGCTGAAAGAGAGCCTGCAGGTATCGGAGGGACTCCGGGGCGGCCCTCAGACCCAGAGATTCCCTTCTTTTATACACACATGCGTTTATATTCATGCATACATGCATATATATATGCATACACACACACACACACACACACACACACATATGGCATTCAGCTTTGTTCGGGTATTTTCCCACGTCATTGTAGTTGTGCTTTTAAAGTTGTAGCAACGTTTCGGCAGAATCTCATCTGCCATCATCAGGCTTCTGTATAGTGTTCATCTTCTGTATTGTGTTCATCTGTGAGTGTATATACTATACAGAAGTGTACTATACAGAGTGTATAGACTATACAGAAGCCTGATGATGGCAGATGAGATTCTGCCGAAACGTTGCTACAACTTTAAAAGCACAACTACAATGAAGTGGTAAAATACCCGAACAAAGCTGAATACCATACATGTAAGTACCCGCGAAAACTTAAGAAAACATATACATACATACATACATACATACATACATATATATATATATATATACACACACACACACACATATATATACATATATACATATATATACACACACACATATACTTTGTTTCCCCAAAAATAAGACCCTGTCCACTTGCGCGCGTTGCAGCCTCTTTTTTGTTGTCACAGGCCTTCAGGAACTACTACTGTGGCCGGCAAGGCTTCTTGAAAAAGAGATTGGGGGATCTTCTTGCCGGCTGCAGAAGAAAAGGGCCAGCAAGGCAGGTCGGGGTGTGTGTGTGTGTATGTGCGAGGCCTGGCTACACCTGTCCAAAGGGAAGTAGTAGGGCAGCTCCACCCCCCACCCCCACCCTACCTTCATTTTTACCCGTCCGCTCTGGAGTGGGTGGGATCTTAATTAAGGCTTATATTGGGCACACACATAAAAATCAAGCTAGGACTTACTTTCAGGGTAGGTCGTATTTTCAGGGAAACGGTATGTGTGTGTATGTATTATACATTTTTCTTTAACGTACATAAGTGCTTAGTAAACAGTGTATTGTCTGGGTCAATTGTATCCATAATAATAGTAATAATAATATTTTTCCCTGAAGGCCATCACTCTGCTAAACAAACAATTCCCTCCACACTGTCCAACTATTTACAAAGTCTGCACTACTATTACTATTAATCTCCTCATCACTCCTTGTCTCCCATCCCCTCCCACTTGAGACTGTATGACTGTAACTTAGTCAATATGAATCGTAAGGATCCAAGCGACAGTTTCCTAGTATGATTTGATGGCTTATTCTACCCTATGACTATTATTAAGTGTTGTACCTGATGATTCTTGACTCTTGATGAATGTATCTTTTCTTTTATGTACAGTGAGAGTATTTGCACCAAGAGAAATTCCTTGGCCAATCACACTTGGCCAATAAAGAATTTTATTCTATTGTTCTGTTCTATTCTATTCACTTGTACACAGTGATATTCTCCCAGGTTCTAATTTCTGCCTCTAATATCGAACCATTGGTAGAACAAATCCCATGTTACAAATATTCTGTATCTTCTTTATCTTTAATGTTAACTTATCCATTCTCTTCTTTAGAGGTGGCTGCTTGGAAACTCCTTTTTAATATTCTCCTTCTGCCTTCCCCGTTTCAGAACCTGATGAAGGTGGCTGCCCAGAACTTTGTCCAGAACACCAGCATCGACAGCGGCCAGTGAGTTCACGCCACCTTCCCTCTCCGGGGCCCAGCTGAGCCTGCCCAGCCTGCTCCCTTTCCTTCTGCCCAAACGGCAAACTCTTCTTTTTTTCCTTCCTTCAGGAAAATCAGCGAAGTTCCAGTGCAGAGAGTAGACAAAAGCCTGGAGGAATTTTACGCCTTGTGCGACCAGCTTGAACTCTGTCTGGTAAGTCCAGCAGGAGCGGGGGGGGCATCCGCTCTCGTTCATGGGCCACGGATTCCCACTTGTGCACCTCGTTGGGATTTGGGGTTTTGTCCCCCTCTTCTCTTTCTTACTCCACGTCTCTGGTGGGTACGGCTGGGGGTTGGGCACCCCTTTAAGAGCTGTCGGATGTGGTTGTGGGAAGGAACTGCCTGTCTCTCTGCACAATAACCGAATAACAGGATTGGAAGGCACCTTGGAGGTCTTCTAGTCCAGCCCCGTGCTCAAGCAGGAAGCCCTATGCAGGTAGTCCTCGACTTAGCTACAGTTCATTTAGTGGCAAAGTAACAACAGCACTGAAAAAAGTGACTTATGGCCGTTTTCATACTTACGACCATTTTAGCCTCCCTGCGGTCACGGGATTGAAATTCAGAGGCTTGGCAATTGGCTTGTATTTATGACGGCCACAGGGTCACGGGATCCCCTTTTGCGATCTCCAGACAAGCCAAGTCTAGGGAGAAGCCAGATTACTTACTTAACAATTGCAGTGATTCACTTAACTGTGGTGAGAAAGGTCACAAACTGGAGCAGCATTCGCTTCACCTGCCTAGCAACAGAAATTCTGGGCTCAGTTGTGCTCGTAAGTCGAGGATTACCTGTAGCATCCCAGACAGATGGCTGTCCGATCCCTTCTTGAGAAGCTCTGGTGTTGGAGGATCCACAACTCCTGGGGGCAGGCAGTTCCGCCGGTTAATTGTTCTCGCCGCCAGGAACCTTCGTCTCGGCCTTCCTCTGGCAGGAAGAGGCTGCTTGTCTGCAGACCCTCCCCGTGGTAACCTCCGGTCCGCTCTGTTCTCCTCCCCTCTCTCCCTCATGCCAGCGCCTGGCCTACGAGTGCCTTTCCCAGAGCTTCGACAGCGCCAAGCACTCGCCCACCCTGGTGCCCACGGCCACCAAGCCCGACGCGGTCCAGGCAGAGAGCCTGCCCTACACCCAGTACCTCAGCATGATCAAGTCCCAGATCTCCTGCGCCAAGGACATCCACAACGCCCTCCTGGAGTGCTCCAACAAGATCACGGGCAAGATGCCCTCGCAGGGAACCTTGTGATCTGCAGGCCTTGTCTGGATTCCGGCCGAGTGGGCTGCGAGAGGCAGAGGCCGAACTCCGCGCCTCGGTCTTGCCTTCCGTCCATCTCCGCTCGTTCTTTCAGCCCCATCCTGTGCGGTGTTCGAGTTTCGGATAGCGGGGTTTGCGTCCATCACCAAAATTCTGCCATTCGCAGGCCGTAAAGCTCTCCCGTAGCCAGCTGGCCATTTTTTCCTAATTTTATTTTCACTTAGGGGGAGACCCCCGGTGAAGTCTTGCCCCACAATGCCTCCCACAACTGCGGGGGGAGATTTCAGAACTGACTATTTAAAAGGCCCATCAGGCAGATGAACGACTTTCTCCAACTCAGTAGCCAGAAGATGGATCTGGGCACGAAATGCAAATTTTTTACGGACCCTCTTGTTGTCAAATGTGTACCTGTAAGAGGACGACTTCTGGGCTGAGGAGGAAGCTTCCATAAACATCTCTTTTTTTTTCTTTTCTCACTTTTCTGTTACACTTGATCAAAGACGTTGCAACCCAATAAATAATCTGCCTAATGAGTTTAGTTCAAAAAAGGGGTGCTGGTAATATTATCTAGTTGGGTGATAAAACGTCTGCAGGAAAACCGCCAAGCTCAGAGAGCGCAAAGGACCCCACAGTCCTTTCTTCCTCCTCCCCCTCCCCGTTCTACACCCCCTACTTCCTTCTAGCACTGATGAGGTTACCTAGTTCGGTCACAAAACGTCTGCAAGAAAAGAGCCAAATTCAGAGAGTACCGAGGACCTCACAGTCCTCCTCCTTCCCCCGCTTCCTCCTCCTCTCCACAAACCCCTCTCCCTTCTAGCTCTGAAGATGTTACCTAGTTGGGTCATGAAACATTTGCTGGAAAGCTACCAAGCTGAGAGAACACCAAAGACCCCACCGTCCCCCTCCTCCTCTTAGCACTGATGACGTTGCCTAGTTGCAGTCATGAAACATCTGCATAGAAACCACCAAGCTCAGAGAGCAGCCGGGGCCTCCACGGTCCCACCCTGAGCTGCAGATGCCCTCTTTCCTCGGAGCGCTTGCTCTCTCCGCTCTGCCCGTTGGGGTGGTTTGGGGCCTGGCCAGCTTTTTCTCCTGACCCGTGAAGGAGCCACACCAACCGGCCTCTTCAGCTGGAGAGGGGAAAAACCCAGAAGCAGATGGAAAAAGGGGCTTTGGGGAGGCTGTGGGCCAGCAGCGTGCCAGCGTGGCAATCGGCCCAGGAAACCAGGAGCCAGCCTCCCTTTCTCGTGGCGAGTTCTTTGGGGGGGGCGTGTGCGCATCCTCCCACATCTCTTTGTGCTTTGAGATTCCCATCGTTGCCAGCTTGGTCTCGGTCTCCGTGGGTTCTAATTATCAAGAGCAAAACCTGCCTCTTGGGTCTCAGAAGTGGATCCCTCCAGAGCATCTGCCCACCCTTCAGCTTAAGCCTGGGAGGTCGTGCATGGAGCTGCCCCCTGCCGAGCCAGGCCCTTGGCCCGAGGAACTCGGGGACCCCCCCCCCCTGCTCTTCCCGAAGCACGTCTGCCCCAAATCTCCCCCAGCAGCCCCTCCCTCTGGGGAGGAACCGGGGACCCCCCTCCTAGCCAAGCCTCCCGCCCCTGGGGTGAGCTCCTCCTGTGTCGTAGGATCCCCCAGGACAAGGCAGACTTGGGCAGGAGGAACTGGGCACCCAAGCCGACCCAGGACCCCTGGGGCAGGGAAAGTCTTGGGGTGCCTTTTTGTTGCTCCTGGGAGGGGGCTGCTGGAGGAAGACAAGGGGCCTGGCTGCCCCACTCGGCTCCTCCTGCCGTTTTGGCAACCTTTCACTCCAGGCGTGGGAGCAGGAGAGGCGGGACGTCCAGTTCTTGCCACGGCTGTCCGGTTGCATCAGTGACAGCCGAGGAGCCTTTTCCTTCCTTTCCGGTTGTCCAAAGTTTTTGCCTGCAGCTGGGTGGCTTCTCTCCAGAGCAGCCCTGCCTCCTCCCCCCTTAATCCCCCCGGCCCTGGTTCTGTTGCAAGGGCAGGCAGAGGGGACAGGAAGCTCTGGCCGCCAGCAACAGAACACCCTGTTCTCAGCCGGTTGAGCTGGGCCTCGTTTTCCCCTCTTCAGAAGCCAAGGGAGGCGCTGAGCTATTGGAAAAACCCAGCCAGTGCCAAGCCGCTTGGCGGGAGCTGGGTCAGCAACCCGAAAGTTCCCTCTTTGGGATTTCTAAGGCCGCTTGTCTCCTCCTCCTCCTCCTCCTCCTCCTCCTCCCCAGAATGGCCCGGCCCTCTTTTCACCCAAAGGGGATTGGATAGGGCTGGAAGGGACCCTGGAGGTCTCCTAGTCCAACCCCCGGCCCAAGCAGGAGACCCTCTGCCATCTCAGACCAATGGTTGCCCAGTTTCTTCCAGTGATGGAGCCCCCACAACTTCTGGAGATAAATCGTCGTTCCACGGGTGAATTCTCCTCCCCGTCAGGAAATTGCTCCTGAGTTCCCGGTTGCTTCTCTCCTTGATTAATTTCCATCCATGGTTTTATTTTTTGTCCTGCCTTCAGGGGCTCTGGAGGAGAGGTCCTTTTTAGCCCCTCGGACGTTGGAAGATGCTACCCTGTCCCCCCTCGTCCTTCTCTCCTCCCTTCGGCTGGACATCCCCAGTTCCCTCAACCACCCCTCGTGCGATTGAACCCTCAAGCCACTTGCCACCTTCCTATCTCTTCTCTGCCTACTTTCTAGGGCCGTGATGGGGGACCCATGGCACGCGTGGCACAGGTGGCCTGCAGAGCCATTTGTGCGGGCACGCAAGCCCCAGCCACACTGACCTGCGCTTGCGCATGCACCTCCCAGCTGATTTTGGGCCTGTTTGAGGCCGTTTTCGCCCTCCTGGAGCCTCGAGGGAAGCCTCGGCAGCCTCGGCAGGCCGAAAACGGGCCTTCCGGAAATACCAGAAGTGCTGAAACGGGCCCGTTTTTTGGCCTGCAGAGGCTGCCGAGGCTTCCCCGAGGCTCCAGGAGGGCGAAAACGGCCTCAAACAGGCCCAAAATCAGCTGGGAGGCCCGCATGCGCAGTGCAGGATAAGGGTTGGGGGGGTGTTGCACACATATACGCAGGGCAGATGGGGTGCATTACATTGTGAGTGCCGGCATGCGCACTTTCGGCAGACCACAACGAAAAAGTTTGCCGCCCGTCACTGTTCTAGGGTCCCAGCACCTGTTTTATATCGTAGTGACCAAACCTGAGGGTTCGTGGCCACGAAAGGTCTTTGGAGGCGGTTGGTGGTGAAGGAAAGGTGGTGAAAACCACGAGCATAGGGCTTCATCCAAGCCACTTCCACTGGCCCAGGGAGGCAGTCAGTGGGGAAATCTGGATTCACTTAACGACTGTGTGATGATTCACCTAACAACTGCAGGGTTTCGCTTAACAACCGTGGCAAAAAAAAGTTCATAAAATCACGTGCAGCTCACTTAACAATCTCCTCGCTTAGCAAGGGAAATTCTGGTCCCGACTGTCGTAAGTCGAGGCACCCCTGTGCTCCGTTTGCACACACACACATACACACACACGTCCCTAGCTCACACAGTTTATCGTTGCTGCAGATTGCAAAGAGGACACTGAGGCACGCCCACCCACCCACCTTGGCCTTTAGTGGTCCTGGCAAGGCAGGAGCAGCCCCCCCCCAGTGCCCCCAACTCGGGGGTGGGGGTTGAGAAAAAAAGCAGGATTCACACGTTCTGAGGTGGTGGCGCCCTCCCCGCAGGGCTTCCTTTGACTTTAAGCCCGATAACCGTCCTGGCTGCAGGGCAAAGCTCCTGTGTTTTGCTGAGCGAATGTGAAACCACACCACGCAATTCACAATCCTCGCTCCCTCGTGCAGCTGCCTGTGGGGCTTCCCCCCCCCACACACACACTGCAGGTGTCAGTTCAAACAACGGTGACACATGGGCTTCCTCTCCTCTTTTTTTTTTTAATGTTTTGTCTTGTTTTGTTTTGAGCCAAGCTAAGAAGCGTCCGTTTTGGGCAGGGGTCCCCAAACTTGGCCACTTTTAAGACCTGTGGACTTCAACTCCCAGAATTCTCCAGCCAACTTTGCTGAAGTCCACAGGTCTTAAAAGTGGCCAAGTTTGGGGACCCCTGGTTTGGGGACCCCTGGTTTGGGAACAGCGTTCGCCCTGGTTTGCATTCCCTGCTTTGCAAACATGTCCCGTAAAGGGAGAACTGGAAGAAGTGAATTGAAGGACTAATGATTTTTGGGGTGTGGGTGGGTGGGAGGTTGCCCCCTGCATGCTGTCAGGCCGCTTCAAATCATTTTCCTAGCACTTCGATCAAACCTCTTTTGAACCATGCAGCTTCAAGCCCTGGCTTCCTGCAATGTGCCTTCTGACCCGTAGGTGGGGCCCAAGAGCAAACCTTGCGGAGGACCTTTGGGTGCCATTTTTTTTCACGTGAATGCAAAATAGCAAGAGTTGGAAGGGACCCTGGAGGTCCGCTAGTCCAACCCCCTGCTCGGGCAGGAGATCCCACACCATTTCAGCCAAATGCTTGTCCAGTCTCTTCTGAAAACCCTCCAGGGATGGGGCCGCCATTCCAGGAGGCCGACCCTTCTACCGGTGGATTGGTCTAAGGGGAAATTCCTCCCTAAGTCCTAGGCTGCTGCTCTCCTTGTGTGGTTTCCATCTGTTGCTCCTTGTCCTGCCTTCAGGGGCCTTGGAGAAGAGCTTGACCCCCCTCCCTCCGCTCTGTGGCAGCCCCTCAAATACTGGAAGGCTGCTCTCATGTCACCCCGGTCCTTCTTTTTATTAAACTAACCTGATTAAACTAACCAGACCCAATTCCTGCAATTGTTCTTGATTTGTTTTGGCCTCCGGTCCCCTTCCTCCTCTTGGTTGCTCTTCTCTGCACTCTTTCCAGAGTCTCAATCTCTTTTTTACATCGTGGCGACCAAACGTAGGCGCAGGAGTTGTGGCCTTACCAAAGCATTATCAAGCAGCGCTAATGACACATCCCGTGTCCTCGATTCGATTGTTTAATGCAGCCTGGGGACTGGCTTGGCTTTTGGACAAGGAAGCAGTTAGCGTGGTTGTCCAGTCACTCTGACTTCCCCAGGGACAGTCGCAAAAGGGGATCACACGATCCCAGGACACCGCGATAAATGTGAGCCGGTCGCCAGGCATCTGGATGTAGACCACGTGACCAGAGGAAAGGCCGTGACTCTGAGAAATGGTCATAAGTCGCTTATTTCAGTGCCGCTGTAACTTTGAGCGGTCACTAAACGAACCGTTGCAAGTCGAGGACTTTGTCCTGGTCCTGAGTGCGCAAATGAATCAATCTGTGCACGTTCTCCCCAAGGACAAAGTCGGGTGCACCTATGAGTGGGTAGGATCCGATCACGGGGTGCAGCTGTCTTGCGCCCTGGCCCAAGGCGTGGGCCCGCTGGGGTGAGAGTGGTCAGTGGCTGTACTCCCAGACCCTGCCCGGACTGGCCTCTCTTCTCCACAGCCCAAACCTGCCCCCTCCCCTATTCTGTTGGCAGAACCCCCTGCCAAGGGGTCGGCTTCCGAAGGGGCTCCTCTCCCTCCCCAAACTCTTTCGGGTGGGCGAAATGAGGGGAGCGCCTGGACGGCGGAGGCTCTTCTGCAGAACTCTGCCCATGGCCAGGAGGTAGCTTGGCTAAGGAAAAGGAAAGGAGGAAGCGCCCCCGAGGGGGCATAGGGTTCTCCCACCCTCCTCCCCCATTTCCTTCTCAGCCGAAGGAAGCCACTGCGACCAAATTCACGGTTTCATCCTTCACGATTGCATCGTGATTCACAATTACATCGTGTCTCAGAATCAGCCACATAAACCCAGTGCCCGCGTGAATAAAGGCGCTTAATCAGGGTTTATCAGGGTTTACTAAGCAGCCTTCATGACTCCGAGGACAATGGGGCTGGGTAGGGTGCTCCTCTCTCCCCTTGCTTCAGCGGGACGGCTCCTGCGGATGCCTGCCCGGGCTTGGGTGGGATTGCTCGCCCAAAGCTGTGAGTGGGAAGCAACCCTGTCGCGGTCAAGGAGGCGATGGCCTCGGGGAGAGTTTGGGAAAGTCTTCGGTTCAAAGGGCGGGGGAGGAAGAGGGAGGGGTTGCAAGCAGGGCCACAGACCCTCCTCTGGAAAGAGAGAAAATTCTTAGGTGTGCATGTCTATGTGTCTCTCTTCTGTCTGCATCCATCCATCACCTGTATCCGTCCACCCGTCCGGCCGTCTGTCCATCTATCCATCCCCCATCTATCCATCTATCCAGCCAGCTGTCTGTCCATCTGTCCACTTGTCCACTTGTCCATCCATCCACCCGCCCATCCATCCTCTAGCCTGGAGGACTTCAACTCCCAGAATTCCCCAGCCAGGAGGACTTCAACTCCCGAATTCCCCAGCCAGGAGGACTTCAACTCCCAGAATTCCCCAGCCAGGAGGACTTCAACTCCCAGAAGGCTGGGGAATTGTGGGAATTGAAGTCCTCCAGGCTTAAAGTTGCCAAGGTTGGAGACCCCTGCTCTAGGCCAGAGGTCTCCAAACTCGGCCACTTTAAGACTTATGGCCTTCAACTCCCACAATTCCCCAGCCAGCTGACTGGGGAATTCTGGGAGTTGAAGTCCATATGAGACTCCAAAAATGGCTACATTTGGAGTCTCCCACTCTAGGTAAGCGGGGGTGGGGGCAACCTTGGCAACTTTAAAGCTCGTGGACTTCAACTCCCAGAATTCCCCAGCTGCCCCCCCCCCTCCTTGTTTTCCCCAAGTCCCTCCACCTGTTTCTCTTGCTTCGCCCTTCACGATTCAAGGTGATGCTGGCAGGGTGACAAAGAGGAACGGATCCTTTTTTTTTTTTTAAGCAGTTTATTGTGCCCCCTCCCCCCCCCACCCCCGCTTCCCCTGCCAAACAATGCCCTTCCCCAGCCGCTCAGCCCCCGTGAAATTGTAGCCAGCGGGCTGGGGTGATGAGTCAGGGGTGTCTCAAGGAGGCCAGACAGCTGCCATTTGCGGAGGGTTTTCCCAGCCCTTGGGCCATGAGTGCGAGAAGCAGTGGTAGCAGATGGAGGAGGACGAAGCTGGGGGGGGGGGGCAAGGAAGGTCCCAAGAGCCCCCCCCCCTTGCTGGCTATTCACGGTCCCTTGAATGCCGGCTGATCTCTTAACCGATCAGGGTCAGTCTTAAGGTGAGAAAAGATGATTGTGGCTCTTCGGACAGCCAGCCAGATGTTTAGACTGGATGTGGCCTTTGGGTGCACCGATCGAGTCCCTCCCATCAAGGACCCGAAATAGGCAGAGGTTGCTCTTGTCGGTCTTAATTTGCGTCCAGTCACAGGAGGCTGTTCCAAGTCCAGCCATCTTTGGCAATTGACCAACGTTGGGTTTGTCAATGACGAAGGCTTTCAAGTATTCAACTAATAAATCATGGTCATGGTTTGTCACACAGTCAGCCAGATGTTTAGACTGGATCTGGTATTTTTATCCGACGCTCACGTCTGTCCCAAGCACCTGGCAGAGGCAGATGTGGTGGTCGCAGGATGGAGGCTCTTCCAAGTCAAGCTGCCTTTTGCAATTGACTAGAGTTTGTCAACGCCGACGGTGCTCAATTATTATGGGGAATATTTTGGTTTTCTTTGGCCAGATCATTATAGAATAAATTTATGGGGAAGGGGGAAACTCATACATGTGCAACCAAGGGCAGCTTACAACATAACAAACTTGGCGCACAGGCAGTCCTCAATTTAAAACAATTCATGTAGTGACCATTCAAAGTTAAAACAGCACTAACTTAAATATGGGAATATTTAAAGAAAAATGGAATAAGTAATAATATGATATGAATTTGGATATGAAAACTGAATATGTAATCTTGATCACGTTTGTACTGAAATGTAAAAAACGGGAACCACACTATTCACCTAAAGAGATGTTTTTTCAAATAAAAAAATAAAATAAAAATGTATTGCAAAAACAAAAAACCAAAGTTAGAAGAGCAAAACTGCAAAAGGTGCCTTGTGACCATTTTTCACAGTCACGACCTTTGCAGTATCTGCATGATCAAAACTCAGGTGCTTGGTAGCTGAACTGACTCATACTTATGACTCTTGCAGTGTCCTGGGGTCAGATTCGCTTAACAACTGCAGAGATTCACTTCATGCCAGTGGGAAGAAAGAAATGGGGCAAAACGCACTTAACGACTGTCTTGCTTAGCAACAGAAAATTGGCCCCCTTGTGGGCGTAAGTCGAGGAGTACCTGCCATGCCGGCAGATTGGGCTCAAAATGTCAACCACACCAGTGTGACAGAAACTCCGCCTGGATTTCATGCGCACCCCTCCTTGGACCCCGGGATGGGAAGGCGGGAGTCCTCCCTCCGCACATGCTCAGAGGCCAAGGCGGTTGAGCCCATCAGCTCTGGCACCGCACGCCCGTTGTACAAGGCCACCTGTGGGTGCCCCCGCGCTACAAAAGGATCGGAGGGGAGGGACTCTGGGCCCTCGGGGGGGCAGGAGCTCTTCTCGCCCCAATCCAAGAGGTGGGGGCCGTGCTGGGCCCTGATGACGGGCGCTTCTGTTTGTCCCTGGCTGGTTGTGTTTCGAAGGGTGCGGGGTTACGCAATTGAGGGCCTTGTGGGTCCCTGCCGCGTGCTGCTTGCTGCTTTGCCAGCGCAATTTCCTGTCTGCATCAGTGACTTCCCCACCAGCCAGAAGGGAAGTCAACAACCGGTTGTGCGATATTCGCTTCTGCGTTGTCATTTGCGGTGCTTTGCGCAACCCATGCAAAGGAGAAGTGGCCGGGATGACAAGAGGAAGCGAAAGGGCCCCTTTCCCCATCGTTCGGAGGGAAGCGACTTTTTCCTCCTTCCCAGAATCCTTCGGGTGCTCAGCCTCTCTTTTCCCAGAAGCCTTTGGGGGTTTCCCTTCTCGAAGTCACCAGGAACCACACGGAGTTTGGGACTCTTTTGCCTTTGTAAGATGGGGGAGGGGGGTGCTAAGGCACTTTATCAGTCAACCCATAACCATGAAATCTGGCTTACTGGTAGTCCTCGACATACAGCCGTTCATTTAGTGACCGTTTGAAGTTGCAACAGCGCCGAGAAAAGGGACATTTAGGACTGCTGCAGCACCCCCTTGGCGATGCAATCAAAATTTGGAAACTGTCTCATATTTATGATGATTGCAGCATCCCCTTTTATGACAAGCAAAGTCAATGCAGGGACTCACTTAGTGGCCGGTTTACAACTGCGGTGATTGACTTAACGTGGCGAGGAAGAGGTGGTAAAACGGGAGCAAAACTCAAAATCCAAGATTCATTTTGTAAACCCCACTTAAAAACTGCCTCGCTCAGCGGCAGAATCTTTGGGGCTCCATGGTGGCCATAAGTCGATCACCTGTATTCCCCCCTCCCTTACCCACCAGTCCATGTTCCCCACCCCATGACCAGCCCCCTCCCACCCCATAAAAAGGGAGGGAGAGAGAGAGGCCAAAGGCCCAGGAAAAAAATAGATCCAAGCAGGGATCGGCAACCCGACCAGGATCTGATCCGTGTGTTTAGAATTGGAATCTCCTAGTCCAGCCCGTGCTGTTGGTCCCATAACTCTGGTCCTTTGTCCAGTGGGCTGCCTTGTGCTCCAAGGGGTTCGGTCCATAAGCCCTTAACAAACACGCCGGCCTCTTCAGTGATGCAACACCTCCGACCATTTTTCTCAGGCGATGACGGCGCATCTCCACAGACCAGCCTGGTTCAGGGTGCCCGGGCCGAGGCTCATGCCAGCCTGCTCCCCGGGGGGCTCTGAACATGCCTCGTGGGAGAGCAGAAAGCCCCCCACCCAAAGTGAAAGTCCAGCCAAAGTTTTCCCAACTTTCCTTTGGCAGCTGTAAACATCTGCTGGGCTCCAACGGTTCCGTTTAAGCCAGGGGTCTCCAACCTGGGCAACTTTAAGACTTCAAGACAGCTTTGCTGGAATTCTGAGGAATTCTGGGAGTTGCCGTTCACAAGTCTTCAAGTTGCCCAGGTTGGAGACCCCTGATTTAATCCATCCGGTCTGCAAAACAGCTCTTGAGAAAGAGCTGGATCAGCCCCTTACTGTTATTTTCAACTGGGTTTTTGTTATTCTTGCCTCCTCTTAACGCGTCACGCCTCACATTCTCACGCCAACATTTTCCCATTGTGTACTGTTTCTATATTTTCACATTTGAAGGTATAATGCCCAGAAATTCCCCCTTTGGGGGAGGAGGGCGATGCAGAAAAGTGAATAATAAGCAAAAAAAAACAAAAAACTTATACGGGTAGTTCTCAGCTTACGACCACAATTGAGGCTGTGGTGAAGGGAGACATTAGTTCAATGAGTTTTGCCCCATCTTACGACCTTCCTTGCCACCGTTGTTAAGCAAATCACAGCAGTCGATAAGCTAAGAACACGGTCGTTAAGTGAATCTGCCTTCCCTGTTGACTTTGCTTGTCAGACAGTCGCAAAAGGGGATCACGGGATCCCCGGGGACACAGCAACGGTCGTAAATATGAACCGTTTGCCAGGCGTCTGAATTTAATCACCTGACTACGCGGATGTTGCAAAGGTCATAACTGTGGAAAAAAACGCCCATAAGTCCCTTTTCTCAGTTCCGGTCACTAAATGAACTGTTGTTAAGTGGAGGACTACCTGTGTTTGAGATTCCCTCTAAAACAGATCTAAAAAAACCGATCCAAACTCTTTCTGGATCAGCCCGACACATCTTTTTTTGGTCTCTCTCTCTCTCTCTTTTTTTAGTATTTATTTATTTATTTTGCCGTGTTTATATAGTGTGGGTTGTGTGCAATTGTAGCGCATGCCGCATTCGGAGTGTGCATTCAAAGTGACTGTTAAAGCGATGGTTCTATTCCAGAGAAACCCGGCTAGGTGGAGCAAGGCAGGATCCCTTCGCTGGCCCACCTTTTCCAGGAAAGCCCCCCTCGGGCTCAGCCTGGAGGGCGAAAGGCTGGAGAGGGGACTTGCCGTTCCAGCCCAGCCGAAAGCGCGGGGACTTTTCCTCCCTTCCGGGCAGTCGCGTGCCAAGCCCTCCTGGCCGCCAGCTGCCCAGGCAATCCCCTCCAAACATCCCCCACTCTGGCCCGCTCGCCTCTCCCCTCCGCGGGAGGGTTTTTCCGTCAGCTGCAGAGCAGACAGGCAGGGAATTCCCCAGCGTTGGAGCCGCTTCTTCTCCTTGGAAGCCTTGCCCTGCCTGGGAGCCGATTCCTGGCAGTGGCTCGGTGCCTGAGAAAAGGACCCAACTGGGTCCCCAGGGTGGAGCCCACCCACCCACTCAACCCTCCGGCCCCTCCCCCTTCCCTCCTTCCCAGAAATTACACGGCTTCCTAGTCCTGCTTTATTTTCCCTTTCCCAAAGAGAGGCCTCGTTTTGCTTTTCATTCCGCCTTACACCCCAAAGCCTTTAAACTTCCCTCTTGGGCTCTCGTCCTCGTCACCTCATCCTTGCCCCCACCCCCACCCCCCAGGACTGCCCAATCTTGGACCCAAGCAGCCTTTTCAACCTGATGAAAGAGGAAAACGAAGCAGGTGTAGAGAATCGAAGGATTATATCATTGCACTGAGATCAGAGGTGAATCAACTGAAGTCTAGTTTTTATCCCGCTGACCCCTGACTTTATGGCTCTTTCCCCAATCCTAGAAAAATGGGGTACCTCAAACCCCTGGGCTGCTTATTTGATGCACGCACCAAGTATTTTTATTTATTTATTTATTTATTTATTTATTTATTTAGTTCTTTCTCTTTCTTTCTTTCTTTCTTTCTTTCTTTCTTTCTTTCTTTCTTTCTTTCTTTCTTTCTTTCTTTCTTTCTTTCTTTCTTATTAAAGGCATAGGCTGCGCGTCTCACTAGCCAGAGTGACTCTGGGCAGCTTACAATGCCATCATAACATAGATGTAAAAAATCCCATTAACATTAACATTAACAACCCTTAAATAGGTAACCACCCGTCTCAGGTAAATCAATCTGGGTGGCTCACAACAATGAAACCCAGCAAGTGCTCAGCCAGCGCATGGCTCTCCTGCTGAGCTGGATCTCACGTGGGCTCCTGGGCGCTCCGTGAGCGCCGTTGTTTTCTTGCCAAACTAGATAACACCATCAGGGCTAGAAGGGAGTGGAGTGTGTGTAGAGGGGAGGAGGAGGAGGAGGCGGCTGCCTGTGGGGTCCTTGGTCCTCTCTGAACTTGGTGGTTTTCTTGCAGACGTTTCATGGCCCAACTAGGGGCCGTCATAAGCACTAGAAGGGAGTAGGGTTTAACCTAACACTGATGATGTTAGCTAGTTTGGTAATGAAATGTCTCAAGAAAATACTAAGTTTAGAGAGCATCAAGGAGTCCACCCTCCTCCTCCTCTCCACATATCTCTTCCCTCTAGCATTGAAGCTGTTCCCTAGTTGGGTCACAAATTGTCTGCAAGAAAACCCAGCTCAGAGAGCACCAAGGACCCCACAGTTCAACCCAGAGCTACCAATACTCCCTTCCGTAGGTGAGTATTATGTCTCCAGCATTCCTGCAGCTCCCCTTTGAGGACACGCGGGGGGGCGGCGGCGTGCACCCCAAACCTTTCACGAGAAGCTGCCGCTGCATCCCCACGGAGACCCCTGGCTCTCCTCTTTCCTCCATTTCAGCTTTCATTTCCCCAGGAGAAGCCCAGGAGAGCCTGGGGCCAGCAGAAAGATCTGTTCCTGCGCTATGCTTAATATAGAGAAGATGTGCTCAGACTTGAACCTGTGGTTTTTTCCGAGGCCAGCGGGGATTTGGGAAGTTAGGGATTTTTTGGGGGGGGGGGGGAGAGAGACGCAGTTTCTCCTGCGTAGTCAGGCTGGTTGGGATGATGCATGGAAGGAGCCCTGGCTCAGCTGGCCCCACGTCAGAGTCTGCCTTGACATGACCAAGGAGACAGGCGGTTTGCTTATTAAGCAGTTTAAAAGAAGCTTATAAACAAAAGAGCTGCAAAGAAGAATCAAAGACCAAAACCACCAGAAGTACTTCTTGTACTATAAAGGGTTCTTGGATATTGGACTTTTACAGCCACAATTGAGTCCAAGGTTTATGTTATTAAACGAGAGGTTTGTCAACTGAGTTTTGCCCCATTTAACGACTTTCCTGCCAATTGGATAACTCAGGGGTCCCCAAACTTGGCCACTTTAAGACTGGTGGACTTCAACTCCCAGAATTCTTCAGCCAGCTGGCTGGAGAATTCTGGGAGTTGAAATCCACACATCTTAAAGTGGCCAAGTTTGGAGGCCTCTGGGTTAACTGAACCACTGCCGTTGTTGAATTAGTAACATCGTCATTAAATGAATCTGGCTTCCTCCATTGTCTTTGCTCGTCAGGAGGTCACCAAAGTGGATCATGTGACACCCTCCCCCAGGGACCCTGCGACCGTCATAAATACGAGTCAGCTGCCAAGCGTGTGACCACGGGGAGGCTGCAATGGTCGTAAGTGTGAAAGCCATTCCTAAGTCTGATTTTTCAGTGCTGTCGTAACTTTGAACGGCCACTAAACGGAACTGTCATAAGTCAACGGTGACCTGTCCCAATCCATGTGTGATGTGACTCCCAGGAGCCGTGCGTCAGATTTACTCTTGAAATGCACCCCGGATTAGGTGTGTGTGTGTGTGTCTGGACTCTCACCCAACCCACAAGGAAGACCTTTAACCCCCCCCCCGAGGCCCAGAAACAGAAAAGTTTTAATTTCAAAATTTGGGAAGTTTTAGGAACCGCCTCCTTTGGCTTTCCGGAGTCCCCACAACCGACTTGCACCGTGTCAGTGAGTTCACCTCCTTTTACTGCTGGGAGTGTCCCAGAGTAACTTCCCTCGATTGGGAAAACCTGTCTGGATCCTTGTGTGCCTTTGTGCGCTTGTGTGGGTGGGCGGTTGTGCGTTCAGTGTGCCTCCCTGTTCCAAGGTCAGCTCTTTTGCAGCCTAAGCAACTTTTCACGTCATCTTTACTGACTCTTGGAAGTTACTCATGGCGCCTGAAAAACCAGTCGCAGCCAGGGCTGTTCCCTTCCCTGACATTGGGGGCCACCCCAAATATAGGCCGTCCTCGACTTACGACCACACAGTGGAGCCCAGGCCCAAACCTGAACCCACCCCACCCACCCCTTGCCACAGGTCCAAAATTAAAAGACCCCACCAGGCTGTGAGTCCTCGACAGCAGGGGTCTGCCACCGTGGCCACTTTCAGCCTGGCGGACTTCAACTCCCAGAATTCCCCAGCCAGCTTTGCTCTCGGGTCAAAGCTGCTCAGTTTGTGGCTGGGGAATTCTGGGAGTTGAAGTCCGCCAGGCTGAAAGTGGCCACGGTGGGAGATTCTTCCCCCTGGCTCACGAGAGAGAAGATGTAGTAAAATAACCCAAGAACTGAGTTGTAAACACCTCACCTGAGCCTCTGTACACAATGACCTCACTGTTTGGTTCTCCCAGCAAAATCCCCTGGCAGGCAGGGAGGCCGTTAACCCTTCACTGGCCTTCCAGCTGGGCTCCGATTCTCAGCCGGGATCGGTTTGAGTCACGTCAGCGGAGGAAACTTGCTGGGGAGGGATGAGTCGCCTCTCCTGGGCTCCAAGCCAGCCCAGCCCCCCGTCCGGAAACGGACCTGCAGGCCTTGCAAAGGTGTGCAAAGACACACACACACACACACACACACACACACCTCTGGAGGTTTTGTGGAGAGGTTCCCCAAAGAGTATAGGCAGTCCTCGTTTTACGACCACAATTCAACCCAACGTTTCAGTTGCGAAGTGAGATGGCGGTTCAGGGTGGTTTTGTCCCATTTTTATGACCTTTCTTGCCTCCGTTGTTAAGTGAATCAACGGCCACCCTCAAGTTGGTCACACGGTTGTTAAGTGAATCTGGCTAGCCCATTAACCTTGCTGGCCGGAAGGTCACAAAAAGGAATCACGTGACCCCCCCCAAGGGGACGCTGGGAACTGTCGTAAATATGAGTCAGTTGCCAAACGGTTGAATGTTGATCACGTGACCACGGGGGATGCTGCTGCCATGGTAATAAGTATGAAAAAGTGTCGTGAACTTTGAACGGTCACTAAATGAGCTGTCGTACAAACAAGGACCATACCTGTACTTTAACCTATATATTTCAGGTTTTGTTTTTTTTTAACTTCGGGTGCTTCCTATTCTGTTTTTAGTTTCGTAAGCTACGAACTCTTGGCCTTTGATTCCTCCTGTGCTGGTTTATGGCCATCATCAAGATTGGCTTGATTGCTCAGCCAAAGGGAGGGAGGTCAAGGCAGGGATTGACCTGAAAGGCACTCTGCACCTGCTCAGAAGCCCTGTGACAGTCTTGGGGTCCTGAGCCCTGGGGAGCCAAGCAAGCGGAGAGAAAAGGCTGCCTCTTTTGTGCCAAGAACGAAATGGAGGGCAGGGAAGAGATTGTCTGTGGCCACTTTCAGCCTGGCGGACTTCAACTCCCAGAATTCCCCAGCCAGCTTTGCTGGCTGGGGAATTCTGGGAGTTGAAGTCCTCAGGCCAAGGTGACACCCGCCCTAGAGACTGGCTACTTTAAGAGTGTGACTTCATTCCAGAACTCAGCCAGGTTTGCTAGCTGAGAATTCGGGAGTGAATCCGCCAGGCTTCCAAGTTTGGAGCCTTCCCAGACCCCTCCTGACTCTGAGTTTTGATGAACTTTCCCGGGCTCCACGATACGGAAGGTGTGGCACATTGCGGGTGAGAGCGGGGTGAAGGTTCCTCAGAGCCTGTACAGAGTTCCAGTGCTTTTTGCCCTGAAGTGGAGGGGGTTGAGTAAATGGGGGGCGGGGCGGTGTTGCCTCGGCCCCTCGTGCTCTGGCCAGCTGCGGACCCCACGGCTGAGGGGCAACGAGGCCAGCCGGGACCCCGGAGCAGACCGTGTGGGAAGGGCGGCAGCTGGGCCCGGAGGCTGGGGAGATCCCTGCCGCCCCTCGAGCAGCGCCGGCAAGGCGCAAAGCGACGCTAAGCCAGGTTCTTCCCGGAAGCCTCTGGGCAGTCCCAGGGTTACATAAACGCGGTGCAAGGAGGAGCTGCTCTCCCCCCATGACCGCTGACATCAGCCTCACATGCTCACCGCTGCCCTGAAAGGCAAACACACACACACACTGGCACAGAGGCACAAACACAGGCGCCTCGCACTCGCCCCGTTGCCAGAGGGACAACGGTGCCAGGCAACCGCGGCTTTTGCCGAGTCATCGCCAGGGAGCCAGCCTGGCAGGGCTGCCCGCGGCCCCAGGAGAAACTCACCTGCTCTCTGGGCCTGGGGGCTGAGACGCCCCCCCCCCCCTTCGGCTCAACCTTCCCACCTTGGGCCATAGAGCGGTGGCACTCTGTGCATGCTCGAGAGGAATCCCAGTCTTGGCAGGAGGCGGGTTATAGCTAGTTCTGGCTATAAAAGGCAGGATTCAGAAGGCAGGATTCCCGTTGCTGAGTGAGACAGAAGTGAATTTTCCCTGTTTTGCGACCCTTCCTTGTCGTGGTTGTTAAAGTGAATCACTAACGTTGTTAAATTGTAACCCGGTTGTTAAGTGAATCGAGCTTCCCTGCTGGGTTTGCTTATGCAATAGCTCAGGAGTCTCCAACCTTGACAGCTTTAAGACCGGTGGACTTCGACTCCCAGAATTCAACTTTCAGACCGGGGGGGACTTCGACTCCCAGAATTCCTCCGCCAGCTGACTGAGGAATTCTGGGAATCGAAGTCCAAAAGTCTTAAAGCTGCCAAGGTTGGAGACCCCTGCAATAGATGATCCCGGGATACTGCGACCGTCATAGATACGAATCAATTGCCCAGCATCTGAATTTTGACCACAGGGACGCTGCAACGGTCGTAAGTGCGAAAAATGGCCATAAGTCACTTTTTTCAATGCCGTCGCAACCGTCAACAGTCGCTAAACAAATGCTTGTGAGTCATACAATGAAAGCAGAGAGACCTTTGCAGGCCCAGCCCGAGAGGAGTCCATGCCACCCTGGTTTCCATTTTTTTTTGGGGGGGGGGGCTTCATCCCTGGACGCTCCCAGGCTGGACATGGCCCCTTCTGACCGCTGGCGTGACTCATGGTTGCCAGAAATCCCATTTCCGTGAAAGCAGCCGCCACTCTGCCCTCTGATCCAGAGGTTGTATAACACACCACCGTCACACCTTCCAAAGTCCACTCTTCTTGCATGTTGTTGCATAGTTTTACTTCTGTCCTAACCCGCCCCTCCCCCCCCCAAAAAAACCAGCTTTACAAGGGGGGAGGGGGCTCCGATCCAGTAGGATGCAAAGGGACACCCCTCTTTCCTCCTTTGAGATAAAATCAGGAATTTGGGGGAAGGGGGCAGGACAAGCCCCAGAGGTCAATCTCAAGTCCTGAAATAGCACCCCCCATGGAGCGGGGTGTCACATATTTTGGGGAAATCAGGAAAGTGGCTGCCCCCACCCCAAGATCCTGGGGGGAAGGGGGGGCACTGCTCTTCACAGACTTTCGGAAAACCCACTTGCAGTCTTGGGCCCCCCATTGGGAGGGAGCGAAGGGCCGGGGGTCCAGGGGCTGAGCAGGTCAGGGAATGGGGTCCTTGCAGAGAGCAGGGGGGGTCGACCTGGGTCCCTTTAAGAGGGGTGGGCTTCGGCTCCCACAATTCCCCAGCCAGCCCAGCCAGCCCTCTCGGTGGCCTGCAGGCTCAGCGTTGAGCTCTGGCCTTGAAGGGCTGGCGCTCCAGTTCCTTCTTCCTTAACGACCCCCAGAAGAGAATATTGGTAGCTTTGTAGAAGGTAAAGGTGAAACCCCACTCTCTCCCAGGGATGTTGTTACCTGGCTGGGCAATTAAATGTCTGCCAGAAAACACACCAGCCCAGAGAGCATCAAGGAGCCCACAGTCCTCCTCCTCCTCCTCTCCACAAACCCCATTCCCTCCTAGCCCTGATGATGTTCCCTAGTTGGGTCATGAAACGTCTGCAAGGATCCCTCAGTCCTCCTCCTCTTCTTCCTCCTCCTCCTCCTCCTCCTCCTTTTCTTCCTCCTCTTCATCTCCTCTTCCTTTTCTTCTTCCTCCTCTTCCTCCTCCTCCTCCTTTTCTTCCTCTTCTTTCTCCTCCTCTTCATCTCTTCCTTTTCTTCTTCTTCCTCCTCTTCCTCCTCCTTTTCTTCCTCCTCTTCATCTCCTCTTCCTTTTATTCTTCTTCCTCCTCTTCCTCTCCTCCTCCTTTTCTTCCTCTTCTTTCTCCTCCTCTTCATCTCTTCCTTTTCTTCTTCTTCCTCCTCTTCCTCCTCCTTTTCTTCCTCCTCTTCATCTCCTCTTCCTTTTCTTCTTCTTCCTCCTCTTCCTCCTCCTCCTCCTTTTCTTCCTCCTCTTTCTCCTCCTCTCTCTCTCTTCCTTTCTTCTTCTTCCTCCTCCTCCTCCTTTTCTTCCTCCTCTTCATCTCCTCTTCCTTTTCTTCTTCCTCCTCTCCTCCTCCTCCTCCTCCTTTCTTCCTCCTCTTTCTCCTCCTCTTCATCTCTTCCTTTTCTTCTTCTTCCTCCTCCTCCTCCTCCTTTCTTCCTCCTCTTCATCTCCTCTTCCTTTTCTTCTTCCTCCTCTTCCTCCTCCTCCTCCTTTTCTTCTCCTCTTTCTCCTCCTCTTCATCTCTTCCTTTCTTCTTCTTCCTCCTCCTCCTCCTCCTTTTCTTCCTCCTCTTCATCTCCTCTTCCTTTTCTTCTTCTTCCTCCTCTTCCTCCTCCTCCTCCTTTTCTTCCTCCTCTTTCTCCTCCTCTTCATCTCTTCCTTTTCTTCTTCTTCCTCCTCTTCCTCCTCCTTTTCTTCCTCCTCTTCCTCTTCCTCCTCCTCCTCCTCTTCTCACAACCCTCCTCCTTTCTAGCACTCATGTTGTTGTTCCCTAGTTGGGTCATGAAACGTCTGCCAGAAAACCACCAAGCCCAGAGACTGTTTTAACCTCCATTTTAAGATGAAGTGCCCCTGCGCACCCTGCTGCTTGTAGTTTTAAAATTGGTTCCCACCTGGCGTTCCAGGCTTCGCCCGTCTCTGTTCTTTTGCATCCCCCCCCGAGGAAGGGGAGAGCTCAGGAGCCCAGAAACGGCTCCGTCATCCTCAGGACAGACCCCTCTGTATCCCCCAACCACCTTTGAGTAGCTTCCCTCTGACCCCAGGGTAGACTGCCTCTCCACCCGGAGGTTCTGCCCCTGATGAAGAAGACAGAGGAGACCCTGCCAGGGCCAACGGAGGCATCAGGGTGGCAGGCAGGTTCTTGATGGGGGGGAAATCTCTTCCAGGGAGAACTGGCAGGATCGCTGGATCCCTTCCAGGCCTGCCGGATCTGCCCCTTGGGTAACGTGGCCGTCGTGTGAGACCATCCGTGGGTTTCCCCAAGAGAGGCACCCGCCTTGTCTGGCCAGTGTCACAGCGAAAGCCTGACTGGCTGCCAACCTCCCCCCCCCCCACGCCCTCGGGGCATCTTCGCGGGTGGAGGAGAGGCGCCACTTCCTGGTTCTGGGCACATTCTGGAGCGCCTGGCCGCCACCTTGCCAGGTGTTTGCAACCAGCCCCTGGCCTGCCCTGACGCCTCTCTGGGCGAGCTCCGATTGGGTGGCGAGATAAGGCTCAGGGATCGATTGCGAGATGGGCAGGAGACAGTGGCGTCGTTGCTTATTCTACATTGGGAGTGGCCAACCTTGACGTGTGGACTTCAACTCCCAGAATTCCCCAGCCATGCAAGTGAACTTGAAGAGGGGGGGGGACTTCAATTCCCAGAATTCCTCAGCCAGTATGCTAGTGCCGGGGTCTTCAACCTTGGCTACTATAAGATGTGTGGACTTCAATTCCCAGAATTCCTCAGCCAGGTTTGCTAGCTGAGGAATTCTGGGAGTTGAAGTCCACACGTCTTAAAGTGGCCAAGGTTGGAAAACCTTTTCCTGGGCTCTCAGCACTGAGCTTTCCAACAAATGCAGGCAGACCTCAACTTACCACAGTTTATTTAGTGACCATTCGAAGTTACGACGGCACTAAACAATGTGACATGACCATTTTTCACACTTAAGGACCGTAGGATCTTGTGATCAAAATTCACACGCTTGGCAATTGACTCATATTTATGACAGTTGCAGTGTCCAGAGGTCACATGATCCCCTATTGCGACCTTCTGACCAGCCAGGTCAATGGGGAAGCCAGATTCACTTAATAACCATGTAACTCTTGGGCGGGGGGTTGGATTAGATGACCTCAGAGGTCCCTTCCAACTCTGTTAATCTGTTAAACTCTGTTCACTCACTGAACAACTGCAACGATCTCTTTAACCACCGTGGCAAGAAAGGTGGGGCAAAACTTGCTTAGCGACTATCTCCCTTAGGCAACCGAAATTTGGGGCTCCATTGCGGTCGTAATTCGAGGACTACCTGTAATCAACGAGCTTTAAAAGGCTCATTTGTTTAATCTTTAATTACCGACAGAAATGAATGTTGGCAGCTTTATAGCTTTTTTTATTTCTTAGCCTGTGGACACATTGGTTTCATTTTTGAGACCGGATGGATTCAAAGTGGTACTTTTAGATACAGATGAACAGAGTTGGAAGAGACCTTGTGGGTCATCCAGTCCAGCCCCCCGCCCAAGCAGGAGACCCTACACCATTTCTGACAGGTGGCAGCAGTCCAGTCTCTTCTGGAAGGCCTCCAGGGATGAAGCTCCCACAACTTCTGAAGGCAACTTCTGCTCCGTTTGGTTGTTTGCTCTCGCTGTCAAGGAAATGTCTCCTTATTTCTCGGTTGAATCTCTCCTTGTTCAGTTTCCATCCATTTTTCTGCCCCTTTTGCCGATGATCTGCTGTGACCACCAAAAGCCCCCCCCTCCCCCTCTGCCTCCTGCTTCCGGGTTTCCCTCTTTCCAGACCCCTGAAAAACCCTCCTCCCTCCTTCCTTTTCCATCTCTCTGGGCTTCACCCAATCCCAAAGTCAGGCCAGATGCTCCGGATTTAGCACGTTCTTCTCGGTTTTTCCCGAAAGTCACTCCTCCGCAGCTGCGGCCAAACGGCCCGTGCAGGAGAAGGTTTCTGGCCAAGTCCGGACGTCTTGCAAGAGCTGAGCTCAGCCACATTTGGGGGCTCAGCCAAGCTGGACCATGCCCAGAACTTCCAGCCAGGAACCGCAGAGCAACCGGGTTGTGCAATCGTGCAAGGAACCGCCAGGGAAGATGGTAACCAGGCTCACACAAAAAAACAAAAACAAAGACCAAAGCTTGGCCTCTTCTTCAGAATAACAGAGTTGGAAGGGACCTTGGAGGTCTTCTAGTCCAACCCCTTGCTCGGGCAGGGAACCTTGGACCATTTCAATCTCTTCTAAAAGAAAACAAAACAATACCTCTAGTGTTGAAGCCCTCACGAGTTCTGGAGGCAAGCCCTTGCACTAATTGTCTTCTCCGTAGCGTGAGTGTGTGTGTGTGTGTGTGTGTGATTGACGACAGGTGGGGGGGGGAAGCTGAGGGGGACCTTGGGGTCCAAAGGGGGCATCTCACTCTTTCTTCCCTCCACGGTTGGCACAGGTCTCTCTGGAGGGAACTATTTCAACCAGAGGCAAAATCGGGTGGAAGCTCTTCGGCCTTCTGAGTTGGGATGATGACCTCCAGCTTCATGTCCAGGTGGCCCTGGGGGAAATGGGGGGAGGGTCTCCATGCCAGCAAAAGCTCCCCCTTCCCTTCTTCCCCACAAACCATAGTTCAGCTCTGCTGCCAACTTTCCTGCCCCGGTTACTGCTTTTTAAAATGGGATTTATTGAAAGGAAGCGTTTTCAACACGCCCTTCTCTCTCCTCTGCGTGGAAGGCTCCCTTGCAGGCAAGTCTGTTGAAGGGGAAAGAGCGGAGCTGCTCCAGAGGATGTTGGGAAAACCAGCCAAGGCAGTTGAAGTGGAAGAAGGGGAGGAGGGGGGACCGGAGGCCTGCGTGGGGGGGCTTGGAGGGCTCAGGAAAACTCAGCTTCCTCCGCTTCTGCTGCCCTTCAAAGTCACTTGCAGTTGCTCCGCAGCCCTTTCCTGCGCTGGCGCTCGGCCGGTGGCAAGGCTGAGGGAGGCCGAAGGGTCCAGCGGTGGGGAAACTCCCCTTCGCAGACCGACCTTATTTCCTTATTTTCACGAGGCTGAGATTCTGGGGGGCGGCCCAGCTGGAGGGAAGGGGAACATGACACACACACACACACACACACACATCCCGTGCTGGCCGTTGTGTTACCAACCCTCCCCCCCTCCTGGCTGCAGGCAGCTGGGATGCCGGACAGGAAGAAGAAGAATCAGAGCTGGAGGGGAAGCTCCACTGGAGATGCATGGCTTACGAGGCGGTCCTCGACTTACACCCACCATTGAGCCCCAGGTGTGCGCTGCTACGGAAGCAAGAAACTTGTTAAGCGAGTTGTCTGCCCCGTTTTATGACCCTTTTTTGGGGGGTGGGGCCACGTCACTGGAGTTGTTAAATGAGTAACGGGGTCGCTAAGTGAGTCTGGCGAGCCCTTGAGTTTGCCCGCCAGAAGGTCGCAAAAGGGGATCACGTGACCCCCAGATCAGCATTAGACCGGATGAAGATCAGACCAACCATTCAGAAGGAAAGAATTCCCCAGTCAAGAAACTGCCCAAGAAGCCAACAGCCCATAAAGGGAGCTGCTCAGCGCCCTTTTCTCAGTTCTTCTTCCTTCTCCGGCTTTGGACTTTGGCCCATATTTATTTCTCCAAACTTTGTTAGGAAGAAAAAAATGCCTGAACGGAAGTAACCTCTGGCTCCCTTTGGAATATGGCCGTCATCTCCCTTTCAGCTGAGCTGTGCTTTTTTTTGTCCCACACCCCTCAAACAACGGCCTCTTTTAGGCTCGGCACACGGACAAGTGTGGGCAGAGGAGCTGGCTTCGCATCTTCCCTGTCCTCTCTCTCTTTTTCTGCTGGGTCAGGGTTTTCCACTCTCCGCTTCCCCTTCTCCGTTTCCCATACGTTCGCTCCCTTTGGCCAGATGTGTGCAGGGTTCTGATTCAGCCCAGAACTATGCCGAGAAGCCTCCAAATGACCCTCCGTGCTTGTCAGTCCACTTTTCAGCCTCCTTCTCCTCCTCAGCCGTTCCTGGCAAAACTCCACCAGGCACCCCTGTGCTGGCCCTCCCCTCTCATGGGTTGGCTCCTCGGGGTCCAGCTGTGGGCTCTAACCCCCCTCCCTCAAGGTGGGGCCTTCCAGACGGGGCCCTTATGGTTTCTTGCTGGTGCGGATCAAAAAATGTGGAGCTGAGGAAGGAAGGAAGGATGCAGGAGGGCAAAAAGGAGACAACAGAAGGAAAAGAGGAAGGAGAAGGAAGGAAGGAAGCAAGGAAGGAGGGAGGGAAGGAAGGAAGGAATCCTGGGCCAGGCAGGAAATCTATAATTTGGGACCTGAGGAAGAGAATGACAGATGCCTTGGGAAGCCCAGCCAAGGTGTTGCAGGTGGGTTCATCTGACTTTGCAGGACCAGGCTGGCAGGTCTTCACCCCTGAAGGGCTCAGGAACAGAACCCAAATCCTAAGGAAGGTGCTTGACCCAACAGAGAAGAAAAGGGAGAAGAAGGGAGGACAGAGAAGAAATTTGGACCCTTCTTCTTAATGGTGTTTGGTCCTAACGGGGGCTGGCTGCCCCAAGAGACTCCCCCCCCCAATCTCCTTGAACTCTGCTTCATAAGGCAAGTGGACAATTGCACCAGGATCCTTTCCAGCTACTGCTTCACATACGACACAGCCGCCCCCACCTCCCTGAGGTGGCAGCCATCTTCTCTTGGGCCCCCGAAAGCCGTGTTTCAGAAAGCAGAAATGGGAGAAGCATCTCCCCCACGCGCCTCTTCCGGCCCGGCGCAGCTCCGGGATCTGCCATTTGGTACAGAAATACCTGGCGCGTTCCTCCTCTGAGTCAACTGAACTTTGTTGCTTCCTAAAAATAGCATGAATCAGTTGGCCGGTGGGCCGAGGGATTCTTCCACCAAGCATTTATCTCCTGCCTACAAGGCACCTCCTTCCCAAGCGGAAGTTACCTCTCGTTCAGGCATCGTGGCTGCTCCGGGAACCCTACGGAGAGCCGTGGCGGAAAACCTCTTCCCTGGAGCCAGGGTTCGGCCGGACTTTCCTTAACCAAGACTGGAAAAAAGCTTGGCTTCTTTCAAGATGAACCGAAGTTAGTCGGAGATTGCAACCCACTTGCCTGCACTCACTGTGCCTATTCTGGGGACCTGCCCACCCATTGAGGGAGGCCAGGTCCGAAAACCAACATTGTGTGAACTCAGAGTTGGAAGGGAGCTTGGAGGCCTTCTAGTCCAACCCCAGGAGACCCTACCCCATTTCAGACCAAGGCCTGTCCAGTTCCTTCTTGAAAACCTCCAGGGTTGGAGCCCCCACAACGTCTGGAGGGAAGCCATTCCGCTGGTTGATTCTCCTCACTGTGAGGGAGTTTCTCCTTACTTCCAAGTTGTTCCTCTCCTTGATTTGTTTCCATCCTT